>NC_048581.1:5797970-5810470 GCF_013265735.2 Oncorhynchus mykiss | reverse complement strand
GGTCATGTTACCCTCTCACCCCTCCCCCCTCCCCGAGGAGGATCCCCTAACCAGCCTCATTGGCACCAGCTCTCGGTCTGTCCCACCGCAGGGACAGTGTGTGTGTGAGAGGGACAGTGTGTGTGTCTGTGTGTGTATAAGTGTGTGTGTTTATGTGTGTATGAGTGTGTATGAGTGTGTGTATGATTGAGTGTGTGTGGCTCAGTAAAGGGTATGTCTGTATTGCCCAGAGAACTATTCACGCTGAGACAACTTTCCTCTACCTGATAGTTTGTTGTTTTAATCGACTGTTTTATGTTTCAATTGTCCCGTGTGCTCCCTCTCCTTCCTCTAGGTCACCAGGTTCCCTCTCCTTCCTCTAGGTCACCAGGTTCCCTCTCCTTCCTCTAGGTCACCAGGTTCCCTCTCCTTCCTCTAGGTCACCAGGTTCCCTCTCCTTCCTCTAGGTCACCAGGTTCCCTCTCCTTCCTCTAGGTCACCAGGTTCCCTCTCCTTCCTCTAGGTCACCAGGTTCCCTCTCCTTCCTCTAGGTCACCAGGTTCCCTCTCCTTCCTCTAGGTCACCAGGTTCCCTCTCCTTCCTCTAGGTCACCAGGTTCCCTCTCCTTCCTCTAGGTCACCAGGCTCCCTCTCCTTCCTCTAGGTCACCAGGTTCCCTCTCCTTCCTCTAGGTCACCAGGTTCCCTCTCCTTCCTCTAGGTCACCAGGTTCCCTCTCCTTCCTCTAGGTCACCAGGTTCCCTCTCCTTCCTCTAGGTCACCAGGTTCCCTCTCCTTCCTCTAGGTCACCAGGTTCCCTCTCCGGCCTCTAGGTCACCAGGTTCCCTCTCCTTCCTCTAGGTCACCAGGTTCCCTCTCCTTCCTCTAGGTCACCAGGTTCCCTCTCCTTCCTCTAGGTCACCAGGTTCCCTCTCCTTCCTCTAGGTCACCAGGTTCCCTCTCCTGCCTCTAGGTTACCAGGTTCCCTCTCCTTCCTCTAGGTCACCAGGTTCCCTCTCCTTCCTCTAGGTCACCAGGTTCCCTCTCCGGCCTCTAGGTCACCAGGTTCCCTCTCCTTCCTCTAGGTCACCAGGTTCCCTCTCCTTCCTCTAGGTCACCAGGTTCCCTCTCCGGCCTCTAGGTCACCAGGTTCCCTCTCCTTCCTCTAGGTCACCAGGCTGCTCATTATGGAGCACACCTGTCACCATCGTTACGCTCACCTGGACTCCACCACCTCCGTGATCACCTTCCCTATATATGTCTCTCCCTTTGGTTCCTTCCCTATATATGTCACTCCCTTTGGTTCCTTCCCTATATATGTCACTCCCTTTGGTTCCTTCCCTATATATGTCACTCCCTTTGGTTCCTTCCCTATATATGTCACTCCCTTTGGTTCCTTCCCTGTATATGTCACTCCCTTTGGTTCCTTCCCTATATATGTCACTCCCTTTAGTTCCTTCCCTAAAGGGGGGGGGGGGATCAGTGTAATTGGAGAATGTAGGGGGGGTCAGTCTAATTAGAGAATGTGAGGGGGGTCAGTGTAATTAGAGAATGTGGGGGGGGGGGGGGTCAGTGTAATTAGAGAATGTAGGGGGGGTCAGTGTAATTAGAGAATGTGGGGGGGGGTCAGTGTAATTAGAGAATGTGGGGGGGGTCAGTGTAATTAGAGAATGTGGGGGGGTCAGTGTAATTAGAGAATGTAGGGGGGTCAGTGTATTTAGAGAATGTGGGGGGTGTCAGTGTAATTAGAGAATGTGGGGGGTCAGTGTAATTAGAGAATGTGGGGGGTCAGTGTAATTAGAGAATGTGGGGGGGGTCAGTGTAATAAGAGAATGTGGGGGGCTCAGTGTATTTAGAGAATGTGGGGGGGCTCAGTGTAATTAGAGAATGTGGGGGTCAGTGTAATAAGAGAATGTGGGGGGCTCAGTGTATTTAGAGAATGTGGGGGGGTCAGTGTAATTAGAGAATGTGGGGGGGTCAGTTTAATTAGAGAATGTGGGGGGGCAGTGTAATTAGGGAATGTGGGGGGGTCAGTGTAATTAGAGAATGGGGGGTCAGTGTAATTAGAGAATGTGGGGGTGGGGGGGTCAGTGTAATTAGAGAATGTGGGGGGGTAAGTGTAATTAGAGAATGGGGGGTCAGTGTAATAAGAGAATGTGGGGGGCTCAGTGTATTTAGAGAATGTGGGGGGGGTCAGTGTAATTAGAGAATGTGGGGGGGGTCAGTGTAATTAGAGAATGTGGGGGGGCATTGTAATTAGAGAATGTGGGGGGCTCAGTGTAATTAGTGAATGTGGGGGGGTCAGTGTAATTAGAGAATGGGGGGTCAGTGTAATTAGAGAATGTGGGGGGGTCAGTGTAATTAGAGAATGTGGGGGGTCAGTGTAATTAGAGAATGTGGGGGGGTCAGTGTTATTAGAGCATGTGGGGGGTCAGTGTAATTAGAGAATGTGGGGGGGTCAGTGTAATTAGAGAATGTGGGGGGGTCAGTGTTATTAGAGAATGTGGGGGGGTCAGTGTAATTAGAGAATGGGGGGTCAGTGTAATTAGAGAATGTGGGGGGGTCAGTGTAATTAGAGAATGTGGGGGGTCAGTGTAATTAGAGAATGTGGGGGGGTCAGTGTAATTAGAGAATGTGGGGGGGTCAGTGTTATTAGAGAATGTGGGGGGGTCAGTGTAATTAGAGAATGTGGGGGGGGGGGGGGGGGTCAGTGTGGAAGTTGGACTCCTGTAGTAGGATGAATATCCAATCAGATGACATCATCAGCTGTAATTTACTCCTCAGTGAGACACGTGGAGAGAATACTTAGCAACCAACATGTGTGTGTGTGACTCTGTGTTTGTGTATGTGTGATTATGTGTGTGTGTGTGTGTGTGTGTGTGTGTGTGTGTGTGTGCTCGACAGTGTGTGTGTGCTCGCAGGGAAAGGGCATCTGTGGATAATCCACTCCCCCCTCTCCTTCTTTAGCCTCTCTCTGGAGGAGAGGGGGATGGAGGGAGGAGAGGGGGATGGATGGATGAGAGGAGAGGGGGATGGAGGGAGGAGAGGAGAGGGGGATGGAGGGAGGAGAGGAGAGGGGGATGGATGAAGGAGAGGAGAGGGGGATGGAGAGGGGGATAGAGGGTGGAGAGGAGAGGGGGACGGAGGGTTGAGAGGAGAGGGGGATGGATGGGATAGTGAACGAGGGGAGAGGAGTGAAAAGGAGATTATAAGAAGCCCAAAGATGAGTCTGAGTCTCCTGGCTGTGGAAGCAGTAAGGTTTTCACCATTAGAGTGAGAGGGAGACAGTTACAGATGAGTCTGAGTCTCCTGGCTGTGGAAGCAGTAAGGTTTTCACCATTAGAGTGAGAGGGAGACAGTTACAGAGGAGTCTGAGTCTTCTGGCTGTGGAAGCAGTAAGGTTTTCACCATTAGAGTGAGAGGGAGACAGTTACAGATGAGTCTGAGTCTCTTGACTGTGGAAGCAGTAAGGTTTTCACCATTAGAGTGAGGGGGAGACAGTTACAGATGAGTCTGAGTCTCTTGACTGTGGAAGCAGTAAGGTTTTCACCATTAGAGTGAGAGGGAGACAGTTACAGATGAGTCTGAGTCTCCTGGCTGTGGAAGCAGTAAGGTTTTCACCATTAGAGTGAGAGGGAGACAGTTACAGATGAGTCTGAGTCTCCTGGCTGTGGAAGCAGTAAGGTTTTCACCATTAGAGTGAGAGGGAGGACAGTTACAGATGAGTCTGATTCTCCTGGCTGTGGAAGCAGTAAGGTTTTTCACCATTAGAGTGAGAGGCAGACAGTTACAGATGAGTCTCAGTCTCCTGGCTGTGGAAGCAGTAAGGTTTTCACCATTAGAGTGAGAGGGAGACAGTTACAGATGAGTCTGATTCTCCTGGCTGTGGAAGCAGTAAGGTTTTCACCATTAGAGTGAGAGGGAAACAGTTAAATTGAACATGTTGCAGAGCAATACAGAGCTCCAAAAATATATATTTCTTCCCCCCAAACTCACCAGGCACAAAACAACCGCAGCTGTGTAAATATTTCACTCAGGGACTTGTGTGTGTGTGTTGGTGTGTGTGTGTGTGTATTGGTCTGTGTGTGTGTGTGTGTGTATTGGTCTGTGTGTGTGTGTGTGTGTGTGTGTGTGTGTGTGTGTGTGTGTGTGTGTGTGTGTGTGTGTGTGTGTGTGTATCAGGGGGTGTTAAAACCTCTCAGACCAGTGTTTAAAAGTCCTGTACACACAGAAGACATTTACACGCTCTCTCCTCTCCTTCTCTCTTTCTCTCCATCCCTCTCTCTTTCTCTCCTCGCCGTCTTCCTTTATCTCCACCCCTCTCTCTTTCTCTCCTCCTCTCTCTTTCTCTCCATCCCTCTCTCTCTCTCCTCTCCTTCCTCTTTCTCTCCTCTCCTTCTCTCTTTCTCTCCATCCTTCTTCTTTCTCTCCATCCCTCTCTCTTTCTCCTCCTATCCTTCTCTCTTTATCTCCATCCCTCTCTCTTTTCTCCCATCCTTCTCTCTTTCTCTCCTCTCCTTCTCTCTTTCTCTCCATCCTCTCTCTTTTCTCTCCTCTCCTTCTTCCTTTATCTCCACCCTCTCTCTTTTCTCTCCTCTCCTTCTCTCTTTCTCTCCATCCCTCTCTCTCTCTCCTCTCCATCCCTCTCTCTCTCCTCTCCTTCTCTCTTCTCTCCTCTCCTTCTCTCTTTCTCTCCATCCTTCTCTCTTTATCTCATCCCTCTCTCTTTCTCTCCATCCTTCTCTCTTCTCTCCATCCCTCTCTCTTTCTCTCCTCTCCTTCTCTCTTCTCTCCTCTCCTTCTCTCTTTCTCTCCATCTCTCTCTTCTTCCTCTCCTTCTTCCTTTATCTCCATCCCTCTCTATTTTCTCTCCTCTCCTTCTCTCTTTCTCTCCTCTCCTTCTTCCTTTATCTCCATCCCTCTCTCTTCTCTCCTCTCCTTCTTCCTTATCTCCATCCCTCTTCTTTCTCTCCTCTCCTTCTCTCTTTCTCTCCTCTCCTTCTTCCTTTATCTCCATCCCTCTCTCTTTCTCTCCTCTCCTTCTTCCTTTATCTCCATCCCTCTCTCTTTCTCTCCTCTCCTTCTTCCTTTATCTCCATCCCTCTCTCTCTCTTTCTCTCCTCTCCTTCTCTCTTTCTCTCCATCGTTCTCTCTTTCTCTCCTCTCCCTCTCTCTTTCTCTCCATCCTTCTCTCTTTCTCTCCTCTCCTTCTCTCTTTCTCGCCATCCTTCTCTCTTTCTCTCCATCCCTCTCTCTTTCTCTCCTCTCCTTCTCTCTTTCTTCCATCCTTCTCTCTTTCTCTCCATCCTTCTCTCTTTCTCTCCATCCTTCTCTCTTTCTCTCCATCCTTCTCTCTTTTTCTCCTTCTCTCTTTCTCTCCATCCCTCTCTCGTTCTCTCCTCTCCTTCTCTCTTGTTCTCACCACATCTCTCTGTTCTCACATCCCCTGTTCCCTCCATCTCTCCTGTGTTCCCTCCTTCCCCTGTTCCCTCCATCTCTCCTGTGTTCCCTCCTCCCCCTGTTCCCTCCACCTCTCCTGTGTTCCCTCCTTCCCCTGTTCCCTCCATCTCTCCTGTGTCCCCTCCTTCCCCTGTTCCCTCCATCTCTCCTGTGTTCCCTCCTTCCCCTGTTCCCTCCATCTCTCCTGTGTTCCCTCCTTCCCCTGTTCCCTCCATCTCTCCTGTGTTCCCTCCTTCCCCTGTTCCCTCCATCGCTCCTGTGTTCCCTCCTTCCCCTGTTCCCTCCATCTCTCCTGTGTTCCATCCTTCCCCTGTTCCCTCCATCTCTCCTGTGTTCCCTCCTTCCCCTGTTCCCTCCATCTCTCCTGTGTCCCCTCCTTCCCCTGTTCCCTCCATCTCTCCTGTGTTCCCTCCTTCCCCTGTTCCCTCCATCTCTCCTGTGTCCCCTCCTTCCCTGTTCCCTCAATCTCTCCTGTGTTCTCTCCTCCCATCTCCATTTTTAGGACATTTTAACTCCTCTCCTCTTTCTCGTTGTAAGTAATCTCTCCTTCTCACCTTCTCTTCATCTCTCCTTCCCACCTTCTCTCCATCTCTCGTTCTCACGTTCTCTCCATCTCTCCTGGTTTCTGTCCTGAATAATGGATGATTCCTACCTCAGAGTAGAGTAGAGCTGAGATGTTAATATATTGTACTGACTGTCAAAAAATAGATAGGGCTTTAACACCAGATCCAGTCTCTCTCTCTGTCTCTGTCTCTGTCTCTGTCTCTGTCTCTGTCCTCTGTCTCTGTCTCTGTCTCTCTCTCCCCGCTCTCTCCTCTCTCTCTCTCTCTCTCTCTCTCTCTCTCTCTCTCTCTCTCTCTCTCTCTCTCTCTCTCTCTCTCTCCTCTCTCTCTCTCTCTCTTTGTCTCTCTGTCTCTCCTCTCTCTCTCTGTCTCTCTGTCTCTCTCTCTCTCTCTCTCTGTCTCTCTGTCTCTCTCTCTCTCTCCCTCTCTGTCTCTCTGTCTCTCTGTCTCTCTGTCTCCCTCTCTCTCTGTCTCTCTGTCTCTCTGTTTCTCTCTCTCTCTCTCTCTCTCTCTGTCTCTCTGTCTCTCTGTCTCTCTCTCTCTCTCTCTCTCTCTCTTTCTGTCTTTCTGTCTCTCTGTTTCTCTCTCTCTCTCTCTGTCTCTCTGTCTCTCTCTCTCTCTCTCTCTCTCTCTCTCAATTCAATTCAATTCAATTCAAGGGCTTTATTGGCATGGGGAACATGTGTTAACATTGCCAAAGCAAGTGAGGTAGATCATATATAAAGTGAAAAACAACAAAAATTAACAGTAAAACATTACACATACAGAAGTTTCAAAACAATAAAGACATTACAAATGTCATATTATATATACAGTGTTTTAACAATGTACAAATGGTTAAAGTACACAAGATAAAATAAATAAGCATAAATATGGGTTGTATTTACAATGGTGTTTGTTCTTCACTGGTTGCCCTTTTCTCGTGGCAACAGGTCACAAATCTTGCTGATGTGATGGCACACTGTGGAATTTCACCCAGTAGATATGGGAGTTTTTCAAAATTGGATTTGTTTTCAAATTCTTTGTGGGTCTGTGTAATCTAAGGGGAAATATGTCTCTCTAATATGGTCATACATTGGGCAGGAGGTAGGAAGTGCAGCTCAGTTTCCACCTCATTTTGTGGGCAGTGAGCACATAGCCTGTCTTCTCTTGAGAGCCATGTCTGCCTACGGCGGCCTTTCTCAATAGCAAGGCTATGCTCACTGAGTCTGTACATAGTCAAAGCTTCCTTAATTTTGGGTCAGTCACAGTGGTCAGGTATTCTGCCGCTGTGTACTCTCTGTGTAGGGCCAAATAGCATTCTAGTTTGCTCTGTTTTTTTGTTAATCTTTCCAATGTGTCAAGTAATTATCTTTTTGTTTTCTCATGATTTGGTTGGGTCTAATTGTGCTGTTGTCCTGGGGCTCTGTAGGGTGTGTTTGTGTTTGTGAACAGAGCCCAGGACCAGCTTGCTTAGGGGACTCTTCTCCAGGTTCATCTCTCTGTAGGTGATGGCTTTGTTATGGAAGGTTTGGGAATCGCTTCCTTTTAGGTGGTTATAGAATTTAACAGCTCTTTTCTGGATTTTGATAATTAGTGGGTATCGGCCTAATTCTGCATTATTTGGTGTTCTACGTTGTACACGGAGGATATTTTTGCAGAATTCTGCGTGCAGAGTCTCAATTTGGTGTTTGTCCCATTTTGTGAAGTCTTCCTCACAACCATAACGGGCAATGGGCTCTATGACTGATTCAAGTATTTTTAGCCAAATCCTAATTGGTATGTTGAAATTTATGTTCCTTTTGATGGCATAGAATGCCCTTCTTGCCTTGTCTCTCAGATCGTTCACAGCTTTGTGGAAGTTACCTGTGGCGCTGATGTTTAGGCCAAGGTATGTATAGTTTTTGTGTGCTCTAGAGCAACAGTGTCTAGATGGAATTTGTATTTGTGGTTCTGGTGACTGGAGCTTTTTTGGAACACCATTATTTTGGTCTTATTGAGATTTACTGTCAGGGCCCAGGTCTGACAGAATCTGTGCATAAGATCTAGGTGCTGCTGTAGGCCCTCCTTGGTTGGTGACAGAAGCACCAGATCATCAGCAAACAGCAGACATTTGACTTCAGATTCTAGTAGGGTGAGGCCGGGTGCTGCAGACTTTTCGAGTGTGGGCTTAAGCTGCATCCCTGTCTCACCCCACGACCCTGTGTGAAGAAATTTGTGTGTTTTTTGCCAATTTTAACCGCACACTTGTTGTTTGTGTACATGGATTTTATAATGTCGTATGTTTTACCCCCAACACCACTTTCCATCAGTTTGTATAGCAGACTCTCATGCCAAATTGAGTCGAAGGCTTTTTTGAAATCAACAAAGCATGCGAAGACTTTGCCTTTGTTTTGGTTTGTTTGGTTGTCAATTAGGGTGTGCAGGGTGAATACATGGTCTGTTGTACGGTAATTTGGTAAAAAGCCAATTTGACATTTGCTCAATACATTGTTTTCATTGAGGAAATGTCTCTCTCTCTCTCTCTCTCTCTCTCTCTCTCCCGCTCTCTCTCTCTCTCTCAGTTCTAGTATAGTAAAGGGGACTATTTATCAGTCTGCTGTTGCTTTAACACCAGACCCAGTTTAACATAAACCTCCTGGTGGTTGAGGTGTGAATGTGTGGAATTGGATCTTTGTGCAAGATATGTGCAGGAATGGGCTTGTGTTTAAGCCTGTAAGGGAGGTGTGTGTGTGTGTGTGTGCGTGTGTGTGTGTGTGTGCGTCTGTGTCTGTGTAAGCCTGTAAAGGAGTGTGTGTGTGTGTGGGTGTGTGTGCATGCGTGTGCGTGTGTGTGTGTGTAAGCCTGTAAGGCTTGTGTGTGTGATTGTGCGTGTGTGTGTGTGTGCGTGTGTGTGTAAGCCTGTAAGGCTTGTGTGTGTAAGCCTGTAAGGCTTGTGTGTGTGTGTGTGTGTGTGTGTGTGTGTGTGTGTGTGTGTGTGTGGTGTGTGTGAGCCTGTAAGGGAGTGGTAGAGGTGGTGAGAGATGCTGAGCGGAGATCAAAGGCAGAAGGAGATTTAACTGCTTTGTGTCTGAAAGGGTTGAAAAAATGGTAGAATAAAGAACCCAGTCTCCTGTTTCAGGACAGACCGTCATGCTTCTCTCCTTTCTATTTCCCAGTCTCCTGTTTCAGGACAGACCGTCATGCTTCTCTCCTTTCTATTTCCAGTCTCCTGTTTCAGGACAGACCGTCATGCTTCTCTCCTTTCTATTTCCCAGTCTCCTGTTTCTAAACACCTGTTTCAGGACAGACCGTCATGCTTCTCTCCTTTCTATTTCCCAGTCTCCTGTTTCAGGACAGACCGTCATGCTTCTCTCCTTTCTATTTCCCAGTCTCCTGTTTCAGGACAGACCGTCATGCTTCTCTCCTTTCTATTTCCCAGTCTCCTGTTTCTAAACACCTGTTTCAGGACAGACCGTCATGCTTCTCTCCTTCTATTTCCCAGTCTCCTGTTTCTAAACACTGTTTCAGGACAGACAGACCGTCATGCTTCTCTCCTTTCTATTTCCCAGTCTCCTGTTTCAAGACAGACCGTCATGCTTCTCTCCTTTCTATTTCCCAGTCTCCTGTTTCTAAACACCTGTTTCAGGACAGACAGACCGTCATTTCTCTCCTTTCCATTTCCCAGTCTCCTGTTTCTAAACACCTGTTTCAGGACAGACAGACCGTCATGCTTCTCTCCTTTCCATTTCCCAGTCTCCTGTTTCTAAACACCTGTTTCAGGACAGACCGTCATGCTTCTCTCCTTTCTCACACAACAGAGCTCACTTCTGGACCCACTGTGTTTGAGGATCAACTTTTGTGACGAGATTGAGAGAGGAGAGATAACTTGTCTTGTCCTAGTGCTGAGAGAGAGGAGAGAGAGAGGAGAGAGAACTTGTCTTGTCCTAGTGCTGAGAGAGAGGAGAGAGAGAGGAGAGAGAAATATCTTGTCCTAGTGCTGCTGAGAGAGAGAGGAGAGAAGAGAGGAGAGATGAGAGAGAGAGGAGAGAGAACTTGTCTTGTCCTAGTGCTGAGAGAGAGAGGAGAGAGAGGAGAAGGGAGGAGAGATGAGAGAGAGAGGAGAGAGAAACTTGTCTTGTCCTAGTACTGAGAGAGAGGAGAGAGAGAGGAGAGAGAACTGATCTTGTCCTAGTGCTGAGAGAGAGAGGAGAGAGAGAGGAGAGAAGAGAGGAGAGATGAGAGAGAGAGGAGAGAAGAGAGGAGAGAGAGAGAGGAGAGAGAACTTGTCTTGTCCTAGTGCTGAGAGAGAGAGGAGAGAGAGGAGAGGAGAGAGAGAGCGGAGAGAGAACTTGTCTTGTCCTAGTGCTGAGAGAGAGAGGAGAGAGAGACAGAGAGAGGAGAGAGAGAGAGGAGAGAGAACTTGTCTTGTCCTAGTGCTGAAGAGAGAGAGGAGAGAGAGAGAGAGGAGAGAGAGAGGAGAGAGAACTTGTCTTGTCCTAGTGCTGAGAGAGAGAGGAGAGAGAGAGCGGAGAGAGAGAACTTGTCTTGTCCTAGTGCTGAGAGAGAGAGAGAGGAGTAGAGAGAGAGAGGAGAGAGAACTTGTCTTGTCCTAGTGCTGAGAGAGAGAGGAGAGAGAGAGAGAGAGAGAGAGAGAGGAGAGAGAACTTGTCTTGTCCTAGTGCTGAGAGAGAGAGGAGAGAGAGAGCGGAGAGAGAACTTGTCTTGTCCTAGTGCTGAGAGAGAGAGGAGAGAGAGAGAGAGGAGAGAGAGAGAGGAGAGAGAACTTGTCTTGTCCTAGTGCTGAGAGAGAGAGGAGAGAGAGAGAGAGGAGAGAGAGAGGAAGAGAGAACTTGTCTTGTCCTAGTGCTGAGAGAGAGAGAGAGAGAGGAGAGAGAGAGGAGAGAGAACTGGTCTTGTCCTAGTGCTGAGAGAGAGAGGAGAGAGAGAGCGGAGAGAGAACTTGTCTTGTCCTAGTGCTGAGAGAGAGAGGAGCGAGAGAGAGAGAGAGAGAGAGAGAGGAGAGAGAACTTGTCTTGTCCTAGTGCTGAGAGAGAGAGGAGAGAGAGAGGAGGGAGGAGAGAGAGGAGAGAGAACTTGTCTTGTCCTAGTGCTGAGAGAGAGAGGAGAGAGAGAGCGGAGAGAGAACTTGTCTTGTCCTAGTGCTGAGAGAGAGAGGAGAGAGAGAGAGGAGAGAGAACTTGTCTTGTCTGGGACTGAGCTATCTGGGAGTGTTTGGGCTGTATGTGGTGTATTTATGTACTGGGTTTTTGTGTGTTGTGTGTGTTGTGTGTATGTGTGTGTTTGTGTGTGTGTGATAAGGCTGATTGAATGACCGTGTCATTGAGAAGGTCAACCATCTCCTCACCACCACGTTCCCTTTTCATTACTAATCCTGTTCAGCTATTAAACCTCTCTCTCTCTGTTCTCTCTCTCCCTCTCTCTCCCTCTCTCCTCTCTCTCTCTCTCTTCTCTGTCTCTCTGTCTCTCTCTCTATCTCTATCTCTCTCTGTCTCTCTGTCTCTCTCTGTCTCTTTCTGTTTCTTTCTGTCTCTCTCCAAACCTTTCTCTCTCTCTCTCTCTCGCTCTCTCTCTCTCTCTCTCTCTCTCTCTATCAAATTCAAATTCAAATTCAAATTCAAGCTGCCTTTATTGGCATGAAAAACATTGTGTCAATATTGCCAAAGCAACAATGTATACAATATACATTGTAACAAAATTATAATGATAGCAAATAATAATATAAAATGGTAGTAAATAATAATACAAAATTAAATACAAAAATAATAACAATAAAATGGTAAAAGTCTACAGTAAACATTAATAATTATAGTAATAACAATAATAGTAATAATAGTAAGTTACTGTTACTATGCAGATGTTATTATTCAGTGCCCTCAGGCTATGGCAGGAAAATACATATTTGGCTGCAAGAGGAGCCATTGCTCCTTCGCCCATGAGTATTTTAGTTTTTCCTCTGGGTTCAATTTGTAAAAATTTGGAATATATGTAGTCATTTCTGTGAATAATGAATCTCTTTGTGAGAATATTATCACATTAAAGGAGAAAGTGCATCTCTGTCTCTACCTCCCCTGTCATGCAGTGACCACATACACGCTCCTCTTTGGGTAGCCATGTCTTTTATGTGTCTGCGGTTCTATTGCCAATCGGTGGTCACTCAGCCTGTACTTGGTAAGGATCTGTCTCTGCTTCGTATCTCTGACAGAGTAGAGATAATCAGCCAATTCATATTCTCTGTTTAGGGTCAGATAGCCAATTTAGTCGGCTTTGGGATTTGTTTCGTTTTTCCAGTATTGTAAATATGATTCCTTTGATTGGTTCATGATTTTGTTTATTGTGAATTCTTTCTTGAAGCCAGGGCTGGTGTCAGCTTGATGGGGTGAGGTCCAACACCAGCTGACTGAGAGGCTCGTTTCTGGGCTCAGCTCTTGGGCTTGAAGTGCTTTAAATGCAGACTCGAATTGGACTGAATTAGATGTAGCCAAAATTTTAATGATTTTTCTGTATTTTCATTATTACTG
>NC_048581.1:5570002-5797470 GCF_013265735.2 Oncorhynchus mykiss | reverse complement strand
GACTAATTATGTATACATTCCAATCAGAACTGACTAGTCCAAATGCTGTAATGTACTGTAAATGTGAATTTTCTCTTTTGCTCCCATTCCCAATTGTATATAATGTAGTCAGGAGTTTAGTAACAATGAAGGTTTGTTCCTTAGTTCATTCAGTTGTACAATCTCCAGGTGGCAGGAACGGCCCATCTCCAGACTGTCTAGAATGTTGATTTATACTGACTGGCCTTGACTTTGTGCTGATAACGCGAAGGCTCGAGAGCTAGAGGGCCCTCTACTTGTGAAATAGATAGAACGTTTAGAAAACGCTGACGTCATTTTCACTTTATAACCTGTGGAAATATGTGTATGTGGTTAGTACTCTCTTGAAATAAACGCTGTTACCTGGCTTTTAAGACTGGTCTCGATCTACTTCATGCATAATTAATGAACTTACAACTCATTAATGAAATAGAAAGAGTGCGAATTTGGTTTTGGCTACAAAACATACAGGAATTTAGAAATTCCACTAACAGTTTTTTTCCCAAAAATGAAAATACTGCCCCCTAACACCAAGAGGTTTTAAGGTAATCAGAAATATTTAGAACTAACTTATTCCTTGACACCCATTCTGAAACTAACTGCAGCTCTATGTTAAGTGTTGCAGTCATTTCAGTCGCTGTAGTAGCTGACGTGTACGGTGTTGAGTCATCCGCATACATAGACTCACTGGCTTTACTCAAATGTCATTGGCATGTTGTTGGTAAAGATTGAAAAAAGTAGGTGCCAAACAGCTGCCCTGGGGAATTCCTGATTCAAACTTGATTTTGTAGCTCTGGTGCGGCAGGTATCCTAGTGGTTAGAGCGGTAGGCCAGTAACCGAGAGATTGCTGGATCGAATCACTGAGCTGACAAGGTAAAACTCTGTCGTTCTGCCCCTGAACAAGGCAGTCCTAGGCCGTCATTGAAAAAAATAATTTGTTCTTAACTGACTTGCCTAGTTAAATAAAGGTTACATTTTAAAAGGAAAACTCTTTATCCACAATATAGCAGGGGGTGTAAAGCCATACGTTTTTTCAGCAGCAGACTATGATCGATAATGTCAAATGCCGAACCGAAGTCTAACAAAACAGCCCCAACAATATTTTTATCATGAATTTCTCTCAGCCAAACAGTCATTTGCAAGTGCTGTGCTTGTTGAATGAACTTCCCTATAAGCTAAAAGTCTATATTTGTTTAATGTAAAACAGCATTGTATCTGGTCAAATATTTTTTTCCCAAAATTGTAAGAGTTGGTAACAGGCTGATTGGTCAGCTATTTAAGCCAGTAAAGGGAGCTTTACTATTCTTGGGTAGTGGAATGACTTTAGCTTCCCTCCAGGCCTGAGGGCACACACTTTCTAGTAGGCTTAAAATAAAGACAAGGCAAATAGGAATGGCAATATCGGCCGCTATTATCCTCAATTTTCCATCCACGTTGTCAGACACCAGTGACTTGTCATTGTAGATTTTATTTGCGCAAAATTTAATTGAAGATTCTCCAAAGCTTTTTACTATCATTCTTCATGTCATTTATCTTTGTTTCATTGTGTACTTTCTTCTTTTTATTCAGTTTAGTCAAATGATGTCTCAATGTGCAATAGGTTTGCCAATCAGTTATTCAGCCAGACCTACAGTGCCTTGCGAAAGTATTCGGCCCCCTTGAACTTTGCGACCTTTTGCCACATTTCAGGCTTCAAACATAAAGATATAAAACTGTATTTTTTTGTGAAGAATCAATGACAAGTGGGACACAATCATGAAGTGGAACGACATTTATTGGATATTTCAAACTTTTTTAACAAATCAAAAACTGAAAAATTGTCCGTGCAAAATTATTCAGCCCCTATACTTTCAGTGCAGCAAACTCTCTCCAGAAGTTCAGTGAGGATCTCTGAATAATCCAATGTTGACCTAAATGACTAATTATGATAAATACAATCCACCTGTGTGTAATCAAGTCTCTGTATAAATGCACCTGCACTGTGATAGTCTCAGAGGTCCGTTAAAAGCGCAGAGAGCATCATGAAGAACAAGGAACACACCAGGCAGGTCCGAGATATTGTTGTGAAGAAGTTTAAAGCCGGATTTGGATACAAAAAGATTTCCCAAGCTTTAAACATCCCAAGGAGCACTGTGCAAGCAATAATATTGAAATGGAAGGAGTATCAGACCACTGCAAATCTACCAAGACCTGGCCGTCCCTCTAAACTTTCAGCTCATACAAGGAGAAGACTGATCAGAGATGCAGCCAAGAGGCCCATGATCACTCTGGATGAACTGCAGAGATCTACAGCTGAGGTGGGAGACTCTGTCCATAGGACAACAATCAGTCGTATATTGCACAAATCTGGCCTTTATGGAAGAGTGGCAAGAAGAAAGCCATTTCTTAAAGATATCCATAAAAAGTGTCGTTTAAAGTTTGCCACAAGCCACTTGGGAGACACACCAAACATGTGGAAGAAGGTGCTCTGGTCAGATGAAACCAAAATTGAACTTTTTGGCAACAATGCAAAACGTTATGTTTGGCGTAAAAGCAACACAGCTGAACACACCATCACCACTGTCAAACATGGTGGTGGCAGCATCATGGTTTGGGCCTGCTTTTCTTCAGCAGGGACAGGGAAGATGGTTAAAATTGATGGGAAGATGGATGGAGCCAAATACAGGACCATTCTGGAAGAAAACCTGATGGAGTCTGCAAAAGACCTGAGACTGGGACGGAGATTTGTCTTCCAACAAGACAATGATCCAAAACATAAAGCAAAATCTACAACGGAATGGTTCAAAAATAAACATATCCAGGTGTTAGAATGGCCAAGTCAAAGTCCAGACCTGAATCCAATCGAGAATCTGTGGAAAGAACTGAAAACTGCTGTTCACAAATGCTCTCCATCCAACCTCACTGAGCTCGAGCTGTTTTGCAAGGAGGAATGGGAAAAATGTTCAGTCTCTCGATGTGCAAAACTGATAGAGACAAAACCCAAGCGACTTACAGCTGTAATCGCAGCAATGTACCGGTAAGCACCTGCAGCTTATAGACATGTGCGGCTTATTTATCTACAAAATATATTTTTTTTAATAATTCAGTGGGTGAAACATGTCTATAAGCTGCAGGTGCTTACCGGTACATTGAAACATGTCTATAAGCTGCAGGTGCTTACCGGTACATTGAAACATGTCTATAAGCTGCAGGTGCTTACCGGTACATTGAAACATGTCTATAAGCTGCAGGTGCTTACCTGTACATTGAAACATGTCTATAAGCTGCAGGTGCTTACCGGTACATTGAAACATGTCTATAAGCTGCAGGTGCTTACCGGTACATTGAAACATGTCTATAAGCTGCAGGTGCTTACCGGTACATTGAAACATGTCTATAAGCTGCAGGTGCTTACCGGTACATTGAAACATGTCTATAAGCTGCAGGTGCTTACCTGTACATTGAAACATGTCTATAAGCTGCAGGTGCTTACCGGTACATTGAAACATGTCTATAAGCTGCAGGTGCTTACCGGTACATTGAAACATGTCTATAAGCTGCAGGTGCTTACCGGTACATTGAAACATGTCTATAAGCTGCAGGTGCTTACCGGTACATTGAAACATGTCTATAAGCTGCAGGTGCTTACCTGTACATTGAAACATGTCTATAAGCTGCAGGTGCTTACCGGTACATTGAAACATGTCTATAAGCTGCAGGTGCTTACCGGTACATTGAAACATGTCTATAAGCTGCAGGTGCTTACCGGTACATTGAAACATGTCTATAAGCTGCAGGTGCTTACCGGTACATTGAAACATGTCTATAAGCTGCAGGTGCTTACCTGTACATTGAAACATGTCTATAAGCTGCAGGTGCTTACCGGTACATTGAAACATGTCTATAAGCTGCAGGTGCTTACCGGTACATTGAAACATGTCTATAAGCTGCAGGTGCTTACCGGTACATTGAAACATGTCTATAAGCTGCAGGTGCTTACCGGTACATTGAAACATGTCTATAAGCTGCAGGTGCTTACCTGTACATTGAAACATGTCTATAAGCTGCAGGTGCTTACCGGTACATTGAAACATGTCTATAAGCTGCAGGTGCTTACCGGTACATTGAAACATGTCTATAAGCTGCAGGTGCCTACCGGTACATTGAAACATGTCTATAAGCTGCAGGTGCTTACCGGTACATTGAAACATGTCTATAAGCTGCAGGTGCTTACCGGTACATTGAAACATGTCTATAAGCTGCAGGTGCCTACCGGTACATTGAAACATGTCTATAAGCTGCAGGTGCTTACCGGTACATTGAAACATGTCTATAAGCTGCAGGTGCTTACCGGTACATTGAAACATGTCTATAAGCTGCAGGTGCCTACCGGTACATTGAAACATGTCTATAAGCTGCAGGTGCCTACCGGTACATTGAAACATGTCTATAAGCTGCAGGTGCCTACCGGTACATTGAAACATGTCTATAAGCTGCAGGTGCCTACCGGTACATTGAAACATGTCTATAAGCTGCAGGTGCTTACCGGTACATTGAAACATGTCTATAAGCTGCAGGTGCTTACCGGTACATTGAAACATGTCTATAAGCTGCAGGTGCTTACCGGTACATTGAAACATGTCTATAAGCTGCAGGTGCTTACCGGTACATTGAAACATGTCTATAAGCTGCAGGTGCTTACCGGTACATTGAAACATGTCTATAAGCTGCAGGTGCTTACCGGTACATTGAAACATGTCTATAAGCTGCAGGTGCTTACCGGTACATTGAAACATGTCTATAAGCTGCAGGTGCTTACCGGTACATTGAAACATGTCTATAAGCTGCAGGTGCCTACCGGTACATTGAAACATGTCTATAAGCTGCAGGTGCTTACCGGTACATTGAAACATGTCTATAAGCTGCAGGTGCTTACCGGTACATTGAAACATGTCTATAAGCTGCAGGTGCTTACCGGTACATTGAAACATGTCTATAAGCTGCAGGTGCCTACCGGTACATTGAAACATGTCTATAAGCTGCAGGTGCTTACCGGTACATTGAAACAAATTAACTTGGTCACTATCTTCCTCCTCCTGTGCACTGAAACCACTGAAGTCATCTCCTTCGGTGTCGGAGATGAATAGCCTCAGAATTTCTTCATCCGATGTTGGATCGTTTTCATTGTCGCTCTCGTCACTTTCATCCGGAGGCAAATACCCCGCTGAGCTCATGCTGCCCCTTCAACACGCAGCAGTCCAGCCTTTCGAAACCCGTTGATGATAGTGGATTTTTTTGACAATGCTCCACGCTGTCAGGACCCACTGGCAGACTTGACCATAAGTTGCTCTTCGCATGCGGCCCATTTTAGTGAAGGATTTCTCCCCACTTGTCATCCAAGCCTCCCACTGAACAAGGAGCGCCACCTTAAATGCACGATTTACACTGATGTCGAGTGGCTGCAAATACTTTGGGCCATCTGCTTTTCTTCCCTCTGAAAGCTTTTGTTGTCTTTTTGCACTGAGTCAGTTCCTCACGCTGCTGTTTCCAACGTCTTATCATCGACTCATTAAGGCCAAGCTCCCGTGCAGCAGCTCTATTTCCTTTTCCAACAGCCAGATCGATCGCCTTCAACTTGAAAGCTGCATCATATGCATTTCTCCGTGTCTTTGCCATGATGAGGGTGACAAAAATTACTACCGTAATCAGAATGATGGGAAGTTTGAGCGCGCTCGATTTACGTCACATTATGTGACGGTGCTCAGTTTTTTGGCAGCATGAATCTTGTGAAAGCGGGAAAAATCCATAAATTAGCCGCGTCATTGTATAAACCGCGAGGTTCAAAGGTTGGGAATAAAGTAGCGGCTTATAGTCCGGAAATTACGGTACACAATATTAGTCCCAGCCTTTGGAACTGTGGTTTTCCTAGACATGGCTACTATATTGTGATCACTACATCTGGTGGATCTGGATACTGCTTTAAAACCCATTTCTGCAGCATTAGTAAAGATATGATCAAACCATGTTGATGATTTCATTCCTCTACTGTTTGTCACTACCCTGGTAGGTTGATTGATAACCTGAACCAGGTTGCCAGCACTGGTTACAGTTTGAAGCTTTTGCTTGAGTAGGCAACCTGATCACAGCTTTCCTCCAGTATTAGTTAATTAATGACCAAAGTATTGAGTTTAGTTTGCCTGTTCTACAGTCTTTTAAAGATAGGGGCGTTGACTGCGACAGGCAATGTAACATCCATAATGTTTTAAGGAAAAGTTTTTGTAAAACAAGCACCTTACATTGGATCATCTTGAAACTTTCTCTCCAAAGCTACCTTTCATCAAGGTTTTATATGGTCTATTGGTTTCTCTCTTTTCATTGGCAGAATCCTTTTTCAGTGTTATGATATTCATAACATCCACTCTATCTTCCTGTCAACTAACAGAACTCTGCTGGTTGTCCTGGTAACAGATACCAGTCTATCTTCCTGTCAACTAACAGAACTCTGCTGGTTATCCTGGTAACAGATACCGGTGGGCAGATCTATTGTATTTGTTCAAACTAAACTACAGCACTTACTTTGATGAGTCAAATCTGATCCTTTCTTCTCTTCTCCTCCTCTCACAGTTCCACTCAGCCCCATTTTTTTCCTGCAGTCCACCAGCAGCACAGACAACCTCTTCATACCCAGCAGTAAGGTGCTACCGGGAGAGGCATGACGCGGGGACTCCGGGAGGGAGGAAGGGCTAGCATTGTCCTAGTAACCATAAAGAGGGGACACAGACACATGTCATTATGTGCTTTACAGAAACCCAGCCCAGACCCAGATAGAGCAAGCTGTATGCTAGACCAGACCAAGCTGTATGCTAGACCAGATCAAGCTGTATGCTAGACCAAACCAAGCTGTATGCTAGACCAGACCAAGTTGTACCATCTGGTGTTCTGATCTGGAGAGACTCTTCTCTGCCTCGTCAGCATCAGGATGTTGTTGAGGCTCCCCAGAGGATCCACCATAGTCATGTCTCTCTCCTGTGTGAACGAGAACATCAAAATGAGTAGTAAACTCCCTTTGATATTTTAAGTAGAACATATGCTTCAATATTGAATTTTAAAAGCCTGTTATACTAGATGAGGGGAACTTTAATATAGACAACATGGAGAATTCAATACATCTAATTGAAAAGTCCCTAAAATATATGAACCAATGGCAGATTGACCCTTTAACAATTCCTACAGTACTGAACAACATATTCAAGTGTAGAACTTCAGTAGAATGCCACTTAAAAACCACACATTAGTTCAACAACGGCATAGTTTGTGCCCCTGTTTTTAAGACAGTACTCACTGATGGTAATCGGATATTCTGTCTCCTCCTCTTTCACTCCCAAAACGTCTTCCTCCTTCACCTTTATTGAAACAGCATCCTCTTCCTCTCTAAAAGGTTCATTCTCTTCTATCACTATAACAGCCTCCTCTTCCTCCTTTTTCATTCTGAAATGTTCTTTCACTATAACAGCATCTTCTTCCTTCACTATAACAGCCTCCTCTTCCTCCTTTTTCATTCTGAAATGTTCTTTCACTATAACAGCATCTTCTTCCTTCACTATAACAGCCTCCTCTTCCTCCTTTTTCATTCTAAAAGGTTCTTTCTCTTCTTTCACTGTAACCTCTTCTTCAATGTTCATTGCCAGAGCTTCTTTCTGCAAACAGCAGACCTCCTCTTCTATAGCAGGGGATGGGTACTTTAATGAACTCATGGTCAGGGATGTTAGCTAGCTCGTTAGCATTAGCGAATAGCCTAGTGCTAGGCTCAGCATCAATCTTTAACAAGTTTGCAAATTAGGTTACAGTTAACCAGTTAATACGTCAACAGAACTGTGTTTAAAACACTGAGATTAGATAATGTACATTAAGATGGTCTAAATCGTCAATCTTTCACTTTTATGTTGGCTAGCAAGCTACCGAGGTGGTTGAAAGAGTAGCCGCGTTGGTGTTCCTGAAGAAGCGTCCGTCCAGTCCATTATACGTCACGGAAGAATCATCACCTGAAAGACGCTCATCGCCGTCTGGAGTGGGTAACGCAGTTTGGAAACAATACACTACACTACACTTTTGTATTGGAAAGAACGTACCGTAATTTCTAATATCTAAAAAGGATTAAACTTTTTTACATGTTTTATCATTTTTATTTTTATGAAAATCACTGAGGAGGGTCCTCCCCTTCCTCCTCTCAGGAGCCTCCACTTCCTCCTCTGAGGAGCCTCCCCTTCCTCCTCTCAGGAGCGTCCCCTTCCTCCTCTGAGGAGCATCCCCTTCCTCCTCTGAGGAGCCTCCCCTGCACCCAAAGGACATCCAGCCAACTTGTGTGGGAAGCATTGGAGTCAACATGGGCCAGCATCCCTGTGGAAAGCTTTCGACACCTTGTAGAGTCCATGCCCCGACGAATTGAGGCTAATCTGAGGGAGAAAGAGGAGGGTCCAACTTCATATTAGGAAGGTGTTCGAAATGTTTGGTATAATCAGTGGATATATCTGCCATTTAGCCGACACTTGTATCTAAAGGGATTTGCAGTCATGTTTGCAAACAATTAACATATGGATGGTCCCAGGAATCAAACCCACTACCCTGGTTTAACAAGCACTATACTCCACCAACTGAGCTACAGGACCACAAGGAATGATCAAGGAATGACGCAGATAAACACACACAGCCTGAGTTTCAAAAATATAATTGTATCAAAGACCGTAACATTGAAACTGCATATTTAGTTACAATCAAATATTATTTGTCACATGCGCTGAATACAACAGGTGTAGATCTTAACGTGAAATGCTTACTGACAAGCCCTTAACCAACAACGTAGATAAGAAAAATAAGGGTTGAGAAAATATTCCCAAAATAAAAAGTTTTAATAAGTAGCTCAGTACCGAGGGGTAGCTCAGGCCTGAGGTACCCCTCGGTCCTGAGCTTCCTCAGTAATAAGGCAGCCCTCAGTCCAGGTGGGCCCTTTGTTAGGGTTACTAGGCCAAGGTCGGCGGCGAGGGTCGCCACTCAAATGACGCTAAGAAAGCGGACTAAGACTATGGTAGAGTGGCGTCCACGTCCCGCCACAGTGGAAAGACGCCCACCCAGACCCTCTCCTATGGGTTTAGGTGTGCGGCCGGGAGTCCGCACCTTTGGGGGGGGGGGGGGGGGGGGTACTGTCACGCCCTGTCCTTAGTTATCTTTGTTTTCTTTATTATTTTGGTTAGGCCAGGGTGTGACATGGGTGATTTATGTGTTTCGTCTTGTCTAGGGGTTTATTAGATTTATGGGGTTGTGTTCATGTTAGGTGTCTAGGTAAGTCTATGGTTGCCTAGATTGGTTCTCAATCAGAGGATATATATAGAGGAGGTACCAGTACAGAGTCAATATACAGGAGGTACCAGTACCGAGTCAATGTGGAGACTATATACGGGGGGTACCAGTACAGAGTCAATGTGGAGACTATATACAGGAGGTACCAGTACAGAGTCAATGTGGAGGCTATATACCGGAGGTACCAGTACAGAGTCAATATACAGGAGGTACCAGTACCGAGTCAATGTGGAGACTATATACAGGGGGTACCAGTACAGAGTCAATGTGGAGGCTATATACAGGAGGTACCAGTACCGAGTCAATGTGGAGACTATATACAGGGGGTACCAGTACAGAGTCAATGTGGAGGCTATATACAGGAGGTACCAGTACCGAGTCAATGTGGAGACTATATACAGGGGGTACCAGTACAGAGTCAATGTGGAGGCTATATACAGGAGGTACCAGTACCGAGTCAATGTGGAGGCTATATACAGGGGGTACCAGTACAGAGTGGAGGCTATACAAGGGATGTTTACATACACTTAGGTTGGAGTCATTAAAACTCGGTTTTCAACCACTCCACAAATGTCTTGTTGACAAACTATAGTATATGCAAGTATAAACACCATGGGACCACACAGCCGTCATACCGCTCAGGAAGGAGACTTGTTCTGTCTCCTAGAGATCAACATACGTTGGTGCGAAAAGTGCAAACCAGTCCCAGAACAACAGCAAAGGACCTTGTGAAGATGCTGGAGGAAACAGGTACAAAAATATCGATATCCATAGTAAAATGAGTCCTATATCAACGTAACCTGAAAGGCCGCTCAGCAAGGAAGAAGCCACTGAAGAAGGGCCTTGGCTAGGGATGTATCCTTGTTTTGAATCCCAGCCACCATAGGAGGCCTTTTGCCTTTTGGTTGGCCGCCGTTGTAAATAAGAATTTGTTCTTAACTGACTTGCCAAGTTAAATAAAGGTTCAATAATAAATTAATTAAATAAAAATAAAGTACAGAGAGATAATTGATGAAAACCTGCTCCAGAGCACGCAGGACCTCAGACTGGGGCAAAGGTTCACCTTCCAACAGGACACCAACCCTAAGCACACAGACAAAGGACAACGCAGAAGTGGCTTCGGGACAAGTCTCTGAATGTCCTTGTGTGGCCCAGCCAGAGCCTGGACTTGAACCCGATCGAACATCTCTGGAGAGACCTGAAAATAGCTGTGCAGCGACGCTCCCCATCCAACCTGACAGAGGTTGAGAGGATCTGCAGAGAAGAATGGGAAAAAATACAGGTGTGCCAAGCTTGTTCCTGTTAAGACACCTGGCCAGCTGAGTGCAGGTGGGCTCTCCTGTCAACATGAGGCTCCTGTTGCAGCCCTCAAGGGCACATTGACAGATTTTCCACCTAGTCCTCTCTGGGATTCAAACAAGGGATCTTTCAGTTACTGGCCCAACACTGTTAACCGCTAGGCTACCTGCAGCAGGAGCCCCATGTTGACAGGAGAGCCCACCTGCATTCAGCTGGTCAGGGGCAGTGGTGCCCTGTAAGTAACAAATGTATCACTATCAGAAAGGTGTATTATGACATCAGATAGAACTACTCAGACATTCCAAATATCACTTGATTATCAGAGGGGTGAATTATGACATCATATAGAACTACTCAGACATTCCAAATCAGGCTTCATCCACATCATGAAGGTGGATATTGATCCAACCATTTCAAAAGTAATGACTGGGCTGATGGAAACAGGTTATGCCTGAACATTTTTATAAATGGCGACAGACGATATGTTAGTTCGTTTGACATGGTGGGTTGTGTCAGTAAAAATGTTTTAGTGAGAAATGGCGATGGAAACTCCTTTATGTACAAATATTTATATAATAACCATCATGTCTTAGTTAACTTGGAGTCACGTGATGATATGTTGTGTGGTCCTCCCTCTAAAACTTGGAAAACCATGTAGTTTATCAGGCTACAGATGAAATAAGTTATGGACTTCACAGGGTGGTGAAACTGTTACGGTGCGTGAATGAGGACCCAAAAGCGAATTAACGTAAACAGAGCTTCTTTAATAACAAAACAAACGTAGGCTCAGATGGACCGGCAGATTCCGACAGGACAGGACAAGGTAGCAGCAAACATGACGATAGTCTGGTTCAGGCATGAATAACACAAACAAGAATCCGACAAAGACAGAAACAAAAACAGAGAGAGATATAGAGGACTAATCAGAGGGAAAAAGGGAACAGGTGGGAAAAGGGGTGACGAGGTAGTTAGGAGGAGACAAGGAACAGCTGGGGGAAAGAGGGGGAGAAAAGGTAACCTAATAACGACCAGCAGAGGGAGACAGGGTGAAGGGAAAGGACAGAAACAAGACACAA
The DNA here is from genome assembly GCF_013265735.2 of Oncorhynchus mykiss. NCBI lineage: Eukaryota > Metazoa > Chordata > Actinopteri > Salmoniformes > Salmonidae > Oncorhynchus > Oncorhynchus mykiss. The sequence continues at coordinate 5,785,743 of NC_048581.1, read as the reverse complement.
CATGACAATACATGACAGTACCCCCCCCACTCACCGAGCGCCTCCTGGCGCACTCGAGGAGGAAACCTGGCGGCAACGGAGGAAATCATCGATCAGCGCACGGTCCAGCACGTCCCGAGAGGGAACCCAACTCCTCTCCTCAGGACCGTACCCCTCCCAATCTACTAGGTACTGATGACCACGGCCCCGAGGACGCATGTCCAAAATCCTACGGACCCTGTAGATGGGTGCGCCCTCGACAAGGATGGGGGGGGGGGGGGGAGACGAGCGGGGGCGCGAAGAACGGGCTTGACACAGGAGACATGGAAGACCGGGTGGACGCGACGAAGATGTCGCGGAAGAAGAAGTCGAACTGCGACAGGATTAATGACCTGAGCAATACGGAACGGACCAATGAACCGCGGGGTCAACTTGCGAGAAGCGGTCTTAAGGGGAAGGTTCTGAGTGGAGAGCCAAACTCTCTGACCGCGACAATATCTAGGACTCTTAGTTCTACGCTTATTAGCAGCCCTCACAGTCTGCGCCCTATAACGGAAAAGTGCAGACCTGACCCTCTTCCAGGTGCGCTCGCAACGTTGGACAAAAGCCTGAGCGGAGGGGACGCTGGACTCGGCGAACTGAGATGAGAACAGCGGAGGCTGGTACCCGAGGCTACTCTGAAAAGGAGATAGCCCGGTCGCAGACGAAGGAAGCGAGTTGTGGGCGTATTCTGCCCAGGGGAGCTGTTCTGACCAAGACGCAGGGTTGCGAAAAGAAAGACTGCGTAAGATGCGACCAATAGTCTGATTGGCCCGTTCTGCTTGACCGTTAGACTGGGGGTGAAAGCCGGAAGAGAGACTGACGGAAGCCCCAATCAAACGGCAAAACTCCCTCCAAAATTGAGACGTGAATTGCGGACCTCTGTCCGAAACGACGTCTGACGGAAGGCCATGAATTCTGAAAACATTCTCGATGATGATTTGTGCCGTCTCTTTAGCAGAAGGAAGCTTAGCAAGGGGAATAAAATGAGCCGCCTTAGAGAACCTGTCGACAACCGTAAGAATAACAGTCTTCCCCGCTGACGAAGGCAGTCCGGTGACAAAATCTAAGGCGATGTGAGACCACGGTCGAGAGGGAATGGGAAGCGGCCTGAGACGGCCGGCAGGAGGGGAGTTACCGGACTTAGTCTGCGCGCAGACCGAACAAGCAGCCACGAAGCGACGCGTGTCATGCTCCCGGGTGGGCCACCAAAAACGCTGGCGAATGGAAGCAAGCGTACCCCGAACGCCAGGGTGGCCGGCTAACTTGGCAGAGTGAGCCCACTGAAGAACGGCCAGACGAGTAGGAACGGGAACGAAAAGAAGGTTCCTAGGACAAGCGCGCGGCGACGGAGTTTGAGTGAGTGCTTGCTTTACCTGCCTCTCAATTCCCCAGACAGTCAACCCGACAACACGCCCCTCAGGGAGAATCCCCTCGGGGTCAGTGGAGGCTACTGAAGAGACGAGATAAAGCATCAGGCTTGGTGTTCTTAGAGCCCGGACGATAAGAAATCACAAACTCGAAACGAGCGAAAAACAGCGCCCAGTGCGCCTGACGCGCATTAAGTCGTTTGGCAGAACGGATGTACTCAAGGTTCCTATGGTCAGTCCAAACGACAAAAGGAACGGTCGCCCCCTCCAACCACTGTCGCCATTCGCCTAGGGCTAAGCGGATGGCGAGCAGTTCGCGGTTTCCCACATCATAGTTACGTTCCGACGGCGACAGGCGATGAGAAAAATACGCGCAAGGGTGGACCTTGTCGTCAGAGAGTGAGCGCTGAGAAAGAATGGCTCCCACGCCCACCTCTGACGCGTCAACCTCGACAACGAACTGTCTAGTGACGTCAGGTGTAACAAGGATAGGTGCGGATGTAAAACGATTCTTGAGGAGATCAAAAGCTCCCTGGGCGGAAACGGACCACTTAAAGCACGTCTTGACAGAAGTAAGGGCTGTGAGAGGAGCTGCCACCTGACCGAAATTACGGATGAAACGACGATAGAAGTTCGCGAAGCCGAGAAAGCGCTGCAGCTCTACGCGTGACTTAGGGACGGGCCAATCAATGACAGCTTGGACCTTAGCGGGATCCATCTTAATGCCTTCAGCGGAAATAACAGAACCGAGAAATGTGACGGAGGAGGCATGAAAAGAGCACTTCTCAGCCTTCACAAAAAGACAATTCTCTAAAAGGCGCTGGAGGACACGTCGAACGTGCTGAACATGAATCTGGAGTGACGGTGAAAAAATCAGGATATCGTCAAGGTAAACGAAAACAAAGATGTTCAGCATGTCTCTCAGGACATCATTGACTAATGCCTGAAAGACAGCTGGAGCGTTAGCGAGGCCGAAAGGAAGAACCCGGTATTCAAAGTGCCCTAACGGAGTGTTAAACGCCGTCTTCCACTCGTCCCCCTCCCTGATGCGCACGAGATGGTAAGCGTTACGAAGGTCCAACTTAGTGAAAAACCTGGCTCCCTGCAGGATCTCGAAGGCTGAAGACATAAGAGGAAGCGGATAACGATTCTTCACTGTTATGTCATTCAGCCCTCGATAATCTATGCAGGGGCGCAGGGACCCGTCCTTCTTCTTAACAAAAAAAAACCCCGCTCCGGCGGGAGAGGAGGAGGGGACTATGGTACCGGCGGCAAGAGCTACAGACAAATAATCTTCGAGAGCCTTACGTTCGGGAGCCGACAGAGAGTATAGTCTACCCCGGGGGGGAGTGGTTCCCGGAAGGAGATCAATACTACAATCATACGACCGGTGTGGAGGAAGAGAGGTGGCCCTGGACCGACTGAACACCGTGCGCAGATCGTGATATTCCTCCGGCACCCCTGTCAAATCACCAGGCTCCTCCTGTGAAGAAGAGACAGAGGAAACAGGAGGGATAGCAGACATTAAACATTTCACATGACAAGAGACGTTCCAGGAGAGGATAGAATTACTAGACCAATTAATGGAAGGATTATGACAAACTAGCCAGGGATGGCCCAAAACAACAGGTGTAAAAGGTGAACGAAAAATTAAAAAAGAAATGGTTTCGCTATGATTACCAGAAACAGTGAGGGTTAAAGGTAGCGTCTCACGCTGAATCCTGGGGAGAGGACTACCATCCAGGGCGAACAAGGCCGTGGACTCCCTTAACTGTCTGAGAGGAATGTCATGTTCCCGAGCCCAGGTCTCGTCCATAAAACAGCCCTCCGCCCCAGAGTCTATTAAGGCACTGCAGGAAGCTGACGAACCGGTCCAGCGTAGATGGACCGACAAGGTAGTGCAGGATCTTGAAGGAGAGACAGGAGTAGTAGCGCTCACCAGTAGCCCTCCGCTTACTGATGAGCTCTGGCTTTTACTGGACATGAAGTGACAAAATGACCAGCAGAACCGCAATAGAGACAGAGGCGGTTGGTGATTCTCCGTTCCCTCTCCTTAGTCGAGATGCGGATACCTCCCAGCTGCATAGGCTCAGCACCCGAGCCGGCAGAGGAAGATGGTAGTGATGTGGAGAGGGGGGCAACGGAGAACGCGAGCTCCTTTCCACGAGCTCGGTGACGAAGATCAACCCGTCGCTCAATGCGACTAGCGAGTTCAATCAAGGAATCCACGCTGGAAGGAACCTCCCGGGAGAGAATCTCATCCTTTACCTCTGCGCGGAGACCCTCCAGAAAACGAGCGAGCAAAGCCGGCTCGTTCCAGCCACTGGAGGCAGCAAGAGTGCGAAACTCAATAGAGTAGTCTGTTATGGATCGATTACCTTGACATAGGGAAGACAGGGCCCTGGAAGCCTCCTCCCCAAAAACAGATCGATCAAAAACCCGTATCATCTCCTCCTTAAAGTCCTGATACTGGTTAGTACACTCAGCCCTTGCCTCCCAGATTGCCGTGCCCCACTCACGAGCCCGTCCAGTAAGGAGAGATATGACGTAGGCGACACGAGCAGTGCTCCTGGAGTAAGTGTTGGGCTGGAGAGAAAACACAATATCACACTGGGTGAGGAACGAGCGGCATTCAGTGGGCTCCCCAGAGTAACACGGCGGGTTATTGATTCTGGGCTCCGGAGATTCGAAAGCCCTGGAAGTGGCCGGTGGATCGAGGCGGAGATGGTGAACCTGTTCTGTGAGGTTGGAGACTTGGGTGGCCAGGGTCTCAACGGCATGTCGAGCAGCAGACAATTCCTGCTCGTGTCTGCCTAGCATCGCTCCCTGGATCTCGACGGCTGAGTGGAGAGGATCCGAAGTCGCTGGGTCCATTCTTGGTCGGATTCTTCTGTTACGGTGCGTGAATGAGGACCCAAAAGCGAATTAACGTAAACAGAGCTTCTTTAATAACAAAACAAACGTAGGCTCAGATGGACCGGCAGATTCCGACAGGACAGGACAAGGTAGCAGCAAACATGACGATAGTCTGGTTCAGGCATGAATAACACAAACAAGAATCCGACAAAGACAGAAACAAAAACAGAGAGAGATATAGAGGACTAATCAGAGGGAAAAAGGGAACAGGTGGGAAAAGGGGTGACGAGGTAGTTAGGAGGAGACAAGGAACAGCTGGGGGAAAGAGGGGGAGAAAAGGTAACCTAATAACGACCAGCAGAGGGAGACAGGGTGAAGGGAAAGGACAGAAACAAGACACAACATGACAATACATGACAGTAACTACATGTGATGAGCTTGATGCTCAATTCCAATACATTTTGAGGGTCTTAATCTGGTGACATGATGACCGATGCTTGGTTGCCATTTGACAAATAAAATAATTGCTCTCATCCATAATAATCTCATCAATCGGGTAACAATGTTTATTCAACCAGTGGGAGCGTTGTAAATGCCCCAAGGAAAGTCGAAAGAGGAACTCTTCATTGAGACAATGATAAACAGCAATCATTGGGAGAGTTGTGGTGGATATTATAAAATCAGGATCTGCTGGAGTCCAAGTCAAACCAAGATTCTTTATTTCTGAGCTCAGAGAGAATAACAGAGTTACACAGCGCAGTGTAGACAGTCTGAATTCCTGAAGCATTGGGTGATTAGCACATATCTTTATAGTTTCCTGTTCCTGGGCGGGACTTTATTCATACAAGGACACAGGTGCAAATTGGTTTGCAACACAGGATGATACTCCCAAGAACAGGAGCTTATAATACATTTCACAAGGTTAGTCACATACTCAGTTATGTGGACACACAAACAATTAACATTTTCCATTACAGAGTCTGAACATTTTCATTTCATTAAATCAGCAGTGGGCCAACAATGCAAATGTCAACAATGGAACTAATGCATCACATCCAAATATCACTTGATTATCTGTAGTGCTGGAGGAATGACACACCCAGATAAACACACAGAGTTTAAAAAAAGGACAATTTAAAACAAGGAACCTGATCTCCTTTATATTCAAACTGACAGACTCCATATTCACTTCATGTTTTCTAATAAAAACAAACAAATATATGTTTGAGTATACCCTGTACCATTTAATTGCATATGGTAAAGACAGGTAAACACATTGTCAGTCAACAATATAAGACAACGGGAGCACTGTGTATGTTCTCTGATGAATTTTAAGTCAATGTGATGTGAAATATCAACATACACGCTAAGATAAGTAATATCTCTCTCCTGTGTGGATTCTCTAATGACGTTTAAATCACTGTTATGAGTAATATGTTTTCCCACAGTCTGAGCTTTTCCAAGCCTTCTCCTCTGTGTGTAGTCTAATGTGTTCTTTCAGGCTTCCTAAATGGGCAAAAGCTTTGCACCCTGGGAGGAGTGGTAAGGCTTCTCTCCTGTGTGTAATCTCTCGTGTTGGTTCAGGCATGCTTTCCGGCCGAAACGCTTTCCACACTGGGAGCAGTGGTAAGGCTTCTCTCCTGTGTGGATTCTCTCGTGTTGGTTCAGGAATGCATTTCGGCTGAAACTCTTTCCACACTGGGAGCAGTGGTAAGGCTTCTCTCCCGTGTGTATTCTCTCGTGTTGTTTCAGCTCCACCGAACGGACGAAACACTTTCCACATTGGGAGCAGTGGTAAGGCTTCTCTCCTGTGTGTATTCTCTCATGTTTTTTCAGGTGTCCTCTCCTATTGAAACACTTTCCACATTGGGAGCAGTGGTAAGGCTTCTCTCCTGTGTGTATTCTCTCGTGTTGGTTCAGGCATGCTTTCCGGCTGAAACTCTTTCCACACTGGGAGCAGTGGTAAGGCTTCTCTCCTGTGTGTATTCTCTCATGTATTTTCAGCTCCCCCGAACGGACAAAACTCTTTCCACACTGGGAGCAGTGGTAAGGCTTCTCTCTCGTGTGTATTCTCTCATGTTGTTTCATGTTTACTCTCTGGTTGAAACACTTTCCACAGTGGGAGCAGTGGTGTCGTCTTGCTAGTTTGGACGTCCCTGGCTCTGGTTCCTCCGAGTCTGGCCTTTCTCCTGCCAAAGACAGTGTTATTTTTAAATAGAGACCCGAATGAAACCACATGATAAAACAACCTTGCTACGAGGGTAAATCCTAAATCAGATCTCTCAATAACCCGAGGCCAGTTTTAAAAATCTTAGTGTGATTTTAAAACAAATGTAGAGCTTCCTGGTAATTACTGATATGTTTACATTACTTATTTTATTCATCCTGTTTTAAAAGTCAGAACACAAAAACCTGGACAGTTCTAGGACACTGAAGACACAGACGTCGCTGGATCCCAATCAGCAGGTGGTTCTAAATATATAACTTTCATAGCTGTATGATACAGAATGTGACCTACACACTTCCTTAAACATAAAATAACTAAAGAAGTAATTTTGTGTGGAAGTCCAAAACTTGTTTTTACGTCGAAGTTACAAAGCACATCAGTAACATCTCCCCGCTCGACCAATTTCTTATTTAGACATTCACAGATTTTCAACATTTTGATTATCGCTGATGTCATATTTTGGGTAAATGTTCCTAAAACTGATAGTAACAACAAAAAACAAAAATATAAACGCAACATGTAAAGTGTTGGATGTTTCATGAGCATCACTGTTAGTCAACATTTATTCTTTGCCAAGATAATCCATCCACCTGACAGGTGTGGCATATCAAGAAGCTGATTGAAGAGCTTGGTTATTACACAAGTGCACCTTGTGCTGGGGATAATAAAAGGCTACTCGAAAATGTGCAGTTTGATCACACAACAATGCCACAGGTCTCTGAGGGAGCGGGCAATTGGCATGCTGACTGCAGGAATGTCCACTGGAGCTGTTGTCAGGGAATTGAATGTACAGTACCAGTCAAAAGGTTGGACTCACCTACTCATTCAAGGGTTTTTCTTTATTTTTACTATTTTCTACATTGTAGAATAATAAAGACTTCAAAATTATTAAACAAACACATGGAATCATGTAGTAACCACAAGTGTTAAATCAAAATATATATTTTATTATTTAAAAGTTGCCACCCTTGCTTTCTCTCAACCAGCTTCACCTGGAATCCTTTTCCAACAGTCTTGTAGGCATTCCCACATATGCTGAGAACTTGTAGGCCACTTTCCCTTCACCTCTGCGATCCAACTCATCCCAAACCATCTTGATTTGGTTGAGGTCGGGGGATTGTGTAGGCCAGGTCAGATTGAATCCATGAGCTGACAAGGTAAAACTCTGTCGTTCTGCCCCTGAACAAGGCAGTCCTAGGCCGTCATTGAAAAAAATAATTTGCTCTTAACTGACTTGCCTAGTTAAATAAAGGTTACATTTGAAAAAAAAACTCTTTATCCACAATACAGCAGGGGGTGTAAAAGCCATACGTTTTTTTCAGCAGCAGACTACGATCGATAATGTCAAAAGCCACACTGAGTCAAACAAAACAGCCCCAACAATATTTTTATCATCAATTTCTCTCAGCCAATCAGTCATTTGTAAGTGCTGTGCTTGTTGAATTAACTTCCCTATAAGCTAAAAGTCTATATTTGTTTACTGTAAAATAGCATTGTATCTGGTCAAACACCATTTTTTAGGGTTGGTAACAGGCTGATTGGTCGGCTATTTAAGCCAGTAAAGGGAGCTTTACTATTCTTGGGGAGTGGAATGACTTTAGCTTCCCTCCAAGCCTGAGGGAACACACTTTCTAGTGGGCTTAAATTTAAGATAATGCTAATAGAACTGGCAATATCGGCTGCTATTATCCTCAATCCACGTTGTCAGACACCAGTAACATGTCATTGTTGATTTTTTTCCCAAAATTGCATCAAAGGAGTTCCAAAACTTTTTACAATCATTCTTCGTGTAATTCATAGTGTAGTTTCTTCGTTTTACTCAGTTTAGTCACATGATTTCTCAATTTGCAATAGGTTTGCCAATCAGTTATTCAGCCAGACCTATATGCCATCTCTTTTGCCTCCCTCTTCATCATACCATTTTTAAATTCCTCATCAATCCACGTGGTTTTAACAGTTTTTACAGTCATTTTCTTAATGGGTGCTGCTTATTAGTAACTGGGATAAGCAATTTCATAAACGTGTCAAGGGCAGCGTCTGGTTGCTCGTCATTACACACCACGGACCAACAAATATTGTTTCCATTGTTGGAATCGGCCAAACTTGGAACATGGAGACATTAAAGAAGTGATAGGAAGTGAAAGAGACTGGGTGTTATGTCAGAAGTTAATGGTTCTCTGAAGAAAGACAGGTGGCTTCGGAATGTGTTGGGTGGACGAGAGGAGAGCAAAGTGTGAAACAGGGGAGACGAACATCTGTGGATTAGATGAAGGAGGGGTTGAGGTCAGGACAGATTCTCATCAGGGAGATAAAGGTCTGGTATCCTGTTACTCTCTTCCTGTGGAACCATAAGATGTAAGGATTGGAGAGAAGGAGTGTCTTAAGTGCGACATATATCTGGATGGAACAAACGTTGGGTTGTCTGAATTACAGATGTACAGAACCTTTGGGAATAATTCAACTTGGTTAAAGCTTCTCTAGTGTCCGTGAGTTATTTACTGTGAAAAAAAACAACATAATAACATCAACAACATAGGAATCACCACAAACAATTGTATGACCTCTTATAAAGAACATTAGGCCCAGCCTATTGGACTTTGGTTGTCCTAGATATGACTACTATATTGTGATCACAACAGCCGATGAATTTGGATACTGCTTTCAAACACATTTCTGCAGCAATAGTAAAGATATGATCAAAATATGTTGATGATTCAATTTCTGTACTGTTTGTAACTACCCTGGTAGGTTGATTGATAAACTGAACCAAGTTTATGGAATGTTTTTGTAAAACAAGCACCTTACATTAGGTCATCTTGAAACTTTCCCTCTAAAGCTAACTTTCATCAAGGTTTTATATGGTCTATCGGTTTCTCTCTTTTCATTGGCCGAATCCTTTTTCAGTGTTATGATATTCATTACATCCATATACACTACTCTATCTTCCTGTCAACTAACAGAACTCTGCTGGTTGTCCTGGTAACAGATACCAGTGGGCAGATCTATTTATTTGTTCAAACTGAACTACAGCACTTACTTTGATGTGTCAAATCTGATCCTTTCTTCTCTTCTCCTCCTCTCACAGTTCCACTCAGCCCTGTTGTTTTCCTGCAGTCCACCAGCAGCACATACAACCTCTTCATACCCAGCAGTAAGGTGTTTCCGGGAGAGGCATGACACGGGGACTCCGGGAGAGAGGAAGGGCTAGCGTTGTCCTGGTAACCATAAAGAGGAGACACAGACACATACCATTATGGATGCTGATGTCACTGTTGTCATAAACTGCTTTACAGAAACACAGCCCAGACCCAGATAGAGCAAGCTGTATGCTAGACCAGACCAAGCTGTACCATCTGGTGTTCTGATCTGGAGAGACTCTTCTCTGCCTCGTCAGCATCAGGATGTTGAGTCTCCCCAGAGGATCCACGATAGTCATGTCTCTCTCCTGTGTTAACGAGAACATCAAACAGATGGTGAACTTATTACCATCATCAATTATTACTGTCTATTACAGTCATAGGGTCTTATCAGAGGCATTAATATCTCTAAATTAATTGGGTGCCTTTTGTGTCCCTTTGATATTTTAAGTATAAATTATGCTCCATTATTACATTTTAAAAGCCTGTTATATATAATTAAATCTAATTTAAAAGTCCCAAAAATATATGTAGCAATGGCAGATTGACCCTTTAACAATTTATATAGTACTGAACATCACATTGAAGTGAAGAACTTAAGTAGAATGCCCCTTAAAACCACACATTAGTTCAACAACTGCATAGTTTGTGCCCCTGTTTTTAAGACAATACTCACTGGTGTTAATGAGATATTCTGTCTCCTCCTCTTTCACTCCCAAAACGTCTTCCTCCTTCACCTTTACTGAGATATAAGCTTTTAGAGAGGAAGAGGATGCTTTCTCTTCTTTCCCTATAACAGCCTCCTCTTCCATTCTGAAAGGTTCTTTCTCTCCTTTCACTGTAATATCCTCCTCTTCGTCTTTCACGACAATGTTCAGCGGCAGAGCATCTTTCTCTCCTTTCACTGTACTATCCTCCTCTTCGTCTTTCACGACAATGTTCAGCGGCAGAGCATCTTTCTCTCCTTTCACTGTAATATCCTCCTCTTCGTCTTTCACGACAATGTTCAGCGGCAGAGCATCTTTCTCTCCTTTCACTGTAATATCCTCCTCTTCGTCTTTCACGACAATGTTCAGCGGCAGAGCATCTTTCTCTCCTTTCACTGTAATATCCTCCTCTTCATCTTTCACGACAATGTTCAGCGCCAGAGCTTCTTTCTCCGTACAGCAGACATCCACTTCTTTAGCAGGGGGTGAGTAGTTTAATGAGCTCATGGTCAGGGATGTTAGCTAGCTAGTTAGCATTAGCGAATAGCCTAGTGCTAGGCTCAGTATCAATCTTTAACAAATTTGCAAATTGAACAAGCAAATTAGGTTCAAGTTAACGTCAACTGAAATGTGTTTTAAACACTGCGATTAGCTAATGCACATTAACATGGTCTAAAACGTCAATCTGTAAGTTTTATGTTGTCTAGCAAGCTATCGAGGTGGTTGAAAGAGTTGGCGCCTTGTTGTTCTTGAAGAAGCGTCCCGTCCAGTCCATTATACGTCACGCAAGAAGCATCACCTGAAAGACGCTCGTCGCCATCTGCTGGCTGGAGTGGGTAACGCAGTTTGGAAACAATAGTTACAACACTTTTTGTATTGGAAAGAACGTCATAATTATTTAACAATTAGCTGATATATTTTCTCTTTCGTCATACAACTACTACTTTCCTGTACACAGACGTAAAAGCGTAATATGAATATGTAGATGATGAATAAATACTTCTATGAATAGGTAGTGTGTTAATACACATTTTCTCTGTTAATTTTTTACACAAATTATCAATGAACCTACTAGGTACCTCCCCAAAGCCTTAAACACGGGCACCCTCATAGATATCATCCTAACCAACTTGCCCTCTAAATACACCTCTGCTGTTATCAACCAAGATCTCAGCGATCACTGCCTCATTGCCTGCATCCGCAATGGGTCAGCGGTCACTCATCACTGTCAAACGCTCCCTGAAACACTTCAGCGAGCAGGCCTTTCTAATCGACCTGGCCGGGGTATCCTGGAAGGATATTGATCTCATCCCGTCAGTAGAGGATGCATGGGTATTTTTTTTTAAATGCCTTCCTAATCATCTTAAATAAACATGCCCCATTCAAGAAATTTAGAACCAGGAACAGATATAGCCCTTGGTTCTCCCCAGACCTGACTGCCCTTAACCAACACAAAAACATCCTATGGCGTTCTGCATTAGCATCGAACAGCCCCCGTGATATGCAGCTGTTCAGGGAAGCTAGAAACCATTATACACAGGCAGTTAGAAAAGCCAAGGTTAGCTTTTTCAAGCAGAAATTTGCTTCCTGCAACACTAACTCAAAAAAGTTCTGGAACACTGTAAAGTCCATGGAGAATAAGAACACCTCCTCCCTACTGCCCACTGCACTGAAGATAGGAAACACTGTCACCACTGATAAATCCACCATAATTGAGAATTTCAATAAGCATTTTTCTATGGCTGGCCATGCTTTCCACCTGGCTACTCCTACCCCGGTCAACAGCACTGCACCCCCCACAGCAACTCGCCCAAGCCTTCCCCATTTCTCTTTCTCCCAAATCCAGTCAGCTGATGTTCTGACAGAGCGGCAAAATCTGGACCCCTACAAATCAACCCGGACTAGACAATCTGGACCCTTTCTTTCTAAAATTATCTGCCGAAATTGTTGCCACCCCTATTACTAGCCTGTTCAACCTCTCTTTCGTGTCGTCTGACATTCCCAAAGATTGGAAAGTAGCTGCGGTCATCCCCCTCTTCAAAGGGGGGGACACTCTTGACCCAAACTGCTACAGACCTTAATCTATCCTACCTTGTCTTTCTAAGGTCTTTGAAAGCAAAGTCAACCAACAGATTACCGACCATTTTGAATCTCACCATACCTTTTCTGCTATGCAATCTGGTTTCAGAGCTGGTCATGGGTGCACCTCAGCCACGCTCAAGATCCTAAACGGTATCTTAACCGCCATTGATAAGAAACATTACTGTGCAGCCGTATTCATTGATCTGGCCAAGGCTTTCAACTCTGTCAATCACCACATCCTCATCGGCAGACTCAACAGCCTTGGTTTCTCAAATGATTGCCTCGCCTGGTTCACCAACTACTTCTCTGATAGAGTTCAATGTGTAAAATCGGAGGGTCTGCTGTCCGGACCTCTGGCAGTCTCTATGGGGGTGCCACAGGGTTCAATTGTTGGACCGACTCTCTTCTCTGTATACATCAATGATGTCGCTCTTGCTGCTGGTGAGTCTCTGATCCACCTCTACGCAGACAACATCATTCTGTATACTTCTGGCCCTTCTTAGGACACTGTGTTAACAACCCTCCAGGCAAGCTTCAATGCCATACAACTCTCCTTCCGTGGCCTCCAATTGCTCTTATATACAAGTAAAACTAAATGCATGCTCTTCAACCGATCGCTGCCTGCACCTGCCCGCCTGTCCAACATCACTACTCTGGACGGCTCTGACTTAGAATACGTGGACAACTACAAATACCTAGGTGTCTGGTTAGACTGTAAACTCTCCTTCCAGACCCACATCAAACATCTCCAATCCAGAGTTAAATCTAGAATTGGCTTCCTATTTCGCAACAAAGCATCCTTCACTCATGCTGCCAAACATACCCTTGTAAAACTGACCATCCTACCAATCCTCGACTTCGGTGATGTCATTTACAAAATAGCCTCCAATACCCTACTCAACAAATTGGATGCAGTCTATCACAGTGCAATCTGTTTTGTCACCAAAGCCCCATATACTACCCACCATTGCAACCTGTACGCTCTCGTTGGCTGGCCCTCGCTTCATACTCGTTGCCAAACCCACTGGCTCCATGTCATCTACAAGATCCTGCTATGTAAAGTCCCCCCTTATCTCATCTCGCTGGTCACCATAGCATCACCCACCTGTAGCACGCCCTCCAGCAGGTATATCTTTCTGGTCACCCCCAAAACCAATTATTTCTTTGGCTGCCTCTCCTTCCAGTTCTCTGCTACCAATGACTGGAACGAACTACAAAAATCTCTGAAATTGGAAACACTTATCTCCCTCACTAGCTTTAAGCACCAACTGTCAGAGCAGCTCACAGATTACTGCACCTGTACATAGCCCACCTATAATTTAAGGCCAAACAACTACCTCTTTCCCTACTATATTTATTTTATTTATTTTGCTCCTTTGCACCCCATTATTTTTATTTCTACTTTGCACATTCTTCCACTGCAAATCTACCATTCCAGTGTTTTACTTGCTATATTGTATTTACTTTGCCACCATGGCCTTCTTGCCTTTACCTCCCTTATCTCACCTCATTTGCTCACATCGTATATAGACTTGTTTATACTGTATTATTGACTGTATGTTTGTTTTACTTTGGTGTAACTCTGTCCTTGTATGTGTCGAACTGCTTTGCTTTATCTTGGCCAGGTCTCAACTTGCCTACCTGGTTAAATAAAGGTGAAATAAAATAAAAAGTGTATCTATGATAAAAAATGACAGACCTCTACATGCTTTGTAAGTAGGAAACACTGCCGATTTTGCAGGCTATCAAATACTTGTTCTCCCCACTGTATAGCCATATTATAAAGTATGAAAAGGCTTGTTCGTTCACATGTCATGAATTCACTATGACATGATATTTGTATACGTTTTGTTAGACTTTTATTATGTAATAGATCATATGGGTTGAAAAGTGTTTCATTAGAAAAGTATGAAAATCAAATTAAATATTATTATTCACAACCGGTGTAGACCTTAGTGAAATGCTTACTTACAACAATGCAGTTAAGAAAAATACTTGTAAAGTACAAAAAAAAGTCCCTCTGACACCGCCTGGTATAGAAGTCCTGAGTGGCAGGAAGCTTGGCCCTAGTGATGTACTGGGCCGTATGCACTGCCCTCTGTAGTGCCTTGCGGCCAGAGGCCGAGCAGTTGCCAAACCAGGCAGTGATGCAATCAGTCAGGATGCTCTCGATGGTGCAGCTGTAGAACGTTTTGAGGATCTGAGGACCCATGACAAATCTTTTCAGTATCCTCAGGGGGAATAGGTTTTGTCATGCCCTCTTCACGACTGTCTTGGTGTGCTTGGACCATGATAGTTTGTTGGTGATGCGGACACCAAGGAACTTGAAACTCTCAACCTGCTCCACTACAGCTCTGTCAATGAGAATGGGGCGTGCTTGGTCCTCCTTTTCCTGTAGTCCACAATCATCTCCTTTATCTTGATCACATTGAGGGAATGGTTGCTGTCCTGGCACCACACGACCAGGTCTCTGACCTCCTCCCTGTAGGCTTTGTTGTTGTTGTCAGTGATCAGGCCTGATGACACTGTTCAATGATGGCGTTGGAGTCGTGTCTGGCCATGCAGTCATGAGTGAACAGGGAGTACAGGAAGGGGCTGAGCATGCACCCCTGAGGGGCTCCCCGTGATGAGGATCAGCGTGGCAGATGTGTTGTTACTTACTCTTACCACCTGGGGATCAAGAAGTCCAGGATCCAGTTGCAGAGGGAGATGTTTAGTCCCAGGTAACTAAGCTTAAAGATGAGCTTTGAAGGCACTATGGTGTTGAAAGCGGAGCTGTAGTCAATGAATAGCATTCTCACTTTTTTTCATCTAGGCAAGTCAGTTAAAGAACAAATTTTTATTTACAATGACAGCCTATGAAAGTTTTTCAGATCTTACAGTTGTCTGCGCCAGACCCTAGCGTGAGAGAAAAGAGCGCTTCCCCTTAGTTAAATGGGGGCTATACATTTTAAAAATTAACACCTACATTTTAACACACGTTATAATTCAACATTTTTTTTACTATTTCTTCCAGATATAGGTGTCCTGTTAGCCCTGAACATTATCCGTTTCCAATTCCCCATCGCAAAGTCTTTTCCGCGCTCCGTCAAAGCTCTGTCCACTTTCCATCCAGGGAAAGATCCGCCTTCGACTTTGTTGTTCCTGGGTATGTCTCAACGATAACCGCGGCCATCGCCGTAATTGTTCCCGATTTTCGAAAAGACTGTCCAGCTTATTCATCAGTGTTCTGAAAATATGGTAATCGCGCCATTTAAAACTGAACATTATTTGAAAAAAATGTACATCCTTGCATGCTTTGGAAGATACATATGAACTGACCGTTTTCGAAGCATTTGCACTATCAAATTGTTCACATGCTAAAATCGTCACTCTGGAGTCCGGGGTATACGCCATTGAAGGGCCATTAGATCACTTCGGCCACAGACCTGTTCTTCCAACGCATATCCGGGCAACCTTGAAGCACTCAGGGCGCGTTCCATTTGACACAGCGCTAGTCTTATTTTAAGCCATTCTCTCATCCTTAGCGCTGGAGAAAAACTATCGGGTTCTGCCCGATAAAAGGGTTGGGACACGCTGTCTGTGAATATCTTAACCGTAGATTCCTCCGGGCTGAATATGTAAGACATATGACCCTCGCTTGTACACAAAAATCCTTTAAAACATTCGGGAGCCTCACGCAAAACATCATCCAGGCTTTTGTCGTTGGATTCATGACATGAGCTGCAAAGCACTCCGATAATTGCCCTTGTAGACATATTTTAGATGTTTAATATTCAGGTCTTTATTTAAAAAAATGCTTGTTCTGGACATTTATAAGGCATATGCCACAGCCCAGGACATTCCTGCTTCATCAGATAACAAACATAAGGGCGATAAAACTGGGGGGTGGGGGGGTCATACCCTGTCCACAACTTCAAACACAACCCCCCCAGTTCAACCAGGCCCCTAGACATCAATCACCAGGACTACTTCAAAGGATGACATATAGCTATGAAATAACACACACCCCCTAACACGTGACCACTGGAACAGGGGGGACGGGGCGGGGGCACATATTCGGACATGCACAGGTCATCAATCAATCACTTTGCCGCGTGCCTCTACTTTAATCTCTCTCTCTGCTCAACAACACTGACTGTGAATCAATCTGGTTGATTCTTTGCTCAACAACACTGACTGTGAATCAATCTGGTTGATTCTCTGGTTGATTCTCTGCTCAACAACATGGACTGTGAATCAATCTGGTTGATTCTCTGCTCAACAACACTGACTGTGAATCAATCTGGTTGATTCTCTGGTTGATTCTCTGCTCAACAACACTGACTGTGAATCAATCTGGTTGATTCTCTGCTCAACAACACTGATCGCGTCAAACTTTGCTGTGTGTCCAGGCTGTCACTTCTGTCATCAGCTACTAACACCAGTGCTGCACCTTTGTCCTTGTCCCTGGATGACGTCTTCCTGCTCCCTCTTCCATAGTGAGAACACTGATGGCTCAACATGGTTTTCTGAGAGACTGGATGAAGGCATCCTGCTCCCTCTTCCATAGTGGGAACACTGCTGGCTCAACATGGGCTTCCTGGTTATGAAAGAAAGTGTGATGGTCAATGGTAGCCACTCTCATTGTTTGAAGCAGTTGCAGTCTTTGTTGGCATGTATCCAGACCCCAGAATGGTAGTAGAAAGGAGCCTGTTCCCCACATTGCTTCCTCACAATCATTGGCTGCCTCGACCACTCCCCCACCTGACCACAGGACCAGTATTGCTGACTGATCTTCATTCCTACCGCCCTCATCACCACCCCTGAAGTCTCTTCACTGTCTGATCTTCATTCCCACAGCCTTCATCACCACCCCTGGAGTCTCTGCACAGAGTAAGTGAAGATAGTATAGGAAACCTCTCCCATTCTACTTGTCTATTATCTTTGTTTAGAAATAGTCATTTGTGTGACCTACTGATTTTCCCTACAATTTATTTTAAGGATTTAGAAATATAGAAATGGTAGAACCGGAAACTAATATAAAAGGTGTGTACAGCAGTAGTTATATAGGATGATACTGGGCGGAGGCCGGCTAGAGGTGACTATTTAACAGTCTGATGACCTGGAGATAGACCACACATTAAGTATTGTGGTGGCAGCATCATGTTATGGGTATGCTTGTCACTGGCAGGGACTGGAGAGTTTATCAGGATCAAAATAAATATGAAAGGAGCAAAGTGTAGACTTTGTATAGGCACTGTACAGCCTTAACTGTGGAGTGACCCCATAAAATGGGATATCAGCCAACTCAGTGACAACCACAGAACACAACTATGTATAGTTTACACAAATATGAGTCTCTTAGCTCTTTTTGCAGGACTTTGACTGTGATACATCACCCTCCATAACCAACCTATTGTGTGTATTGAACATTCATATTGAACAGCCTTACCTATAGAGTAGCACCACCACCCATCAGCCCATTCTCTTCTTGATGTCAAAGCTGCATTGTATTGCTGCTATAGGAGTTTATGATTAATAATCCTATTTACTTCAAGCCCCACTAAGATGTCACCATACTATTCATTTAAAGCCCCTCTGTCAGATATACATCATCAGAGTGGGAAACCAACTGACATGGAAACAATGGAGCAAATGTATCACTATCAGAGCGGTGAATTATGACATCAGATAGAACTACTCAGACATTCCAAATATCACTTGATTATCAGAGGGGTGAATTATGACATCATATAGAACTACTCAGACATTCCAAGTCAGGCTTCATCCACATCATGAAGGTGGATATTGATCCAACCATTTCAAAAGTAATGACCGGGCTGACGAAAACAGGATATGCCTGAATATTTTTATAAATGCTGACAGACGATATGTTAGTTTGTCTGACATGGTTGGGTCTTTTTGTGCCAGTATAAACGTTTTAGTGAGAAATGGCGATGGAAACTCCTTTATGTACAAATATTTATATATCAATGATGACTAATTATGTATACATTTCAATCAGGACTGACTAATCAGAATACTAGCGTGTTACTGTATATGTACTAACCCGAATACTATTATGTTACTGTATATGTACTAATCAGAATACTATTCTGTATATGTATGAGTTTTCTTTCTTGATCCCAGTACTAAAAATAATGTGTGTGTGAATGTGGTCAAGAGTTTAGAACAATGACGGTCTGTTCCTTGGTACAAATGAATGAACTATATCTCCAAACTGACTAGAATGCTTATCTACACTAGCTGACCTTGGCTCAAGGCCTTGGCTCAAGGCGAGGAGGGAAGGCTTGAGAACTATAGAGCCTTTCTACCAGTGTCAAGAAGAGACGGAACATTTAGAAAACGCTGACGTCATTTTCCGTTTATAACCTGTGGTAAAATGTGTACTCAGTACTCTCTTGAATAAACTCTGCTGTCTGATTTTAAGACTGGGCTCTGTCTATCATTATAGAATAAGGGAATTACAATTCCTTATGAATTGACAGAGTGTTTAATTTTAATTGGGTATTAAAACAAAGAGCAATTTAATTCCTTCAACAAATAACCCTCATATCTGAGTTAACTTGGAGTCACGTGATGATATGTTGTGTGGTCCTCCCTCTATGACTTGGAAAACCATGTCGTTTATTAGGCTACAGATGAAATAAGTTATGAACTTCACAGGGTGGTGAAACTACATGTGATGAGCTTGATGCTCCTTTCCAATACATTTTGAGGGTCTTAATCTGGTGACATGATGACCGATGCTTGGTTGCCATTTGACAAATAAAATAATTGCTCTCACCCATGATAATCTCATCAATCGGGTAACCACGTTTATTCAACCAGTGGGAGGTTTGTAATTGCCCCCAGGAAAGTCGAAAGAGGAACTCTTCATTGAGACAATGATAAACAGCAATCTGTGGGAGAGTTGTGGTGGATATTATAAAATAAGGATGTGCTGGAGTCCAAGTCAAACCAAGATTCTTTATTTCTGAGGTCAAATCAAATGACATTTTATTTGTCACATACACATGGTTAGCAGATGTTAGTGCGAGTGTAGCGAAATGCTTGTGCTTCTAGTTCCGACAATGCAGTAATAACCAACAAGTAATCTAGCTAACAATTCCAAAACTACTACCTTATAGACACAAGTGTAAGGGGATATGTACATAAAGATATATGAATGAGTGATGGTACAGAGCGGCATAGGCAAGATACAGTAGATGGTATTGAGTGCAGTATATACATATGAGATGAGTATGTAAACAAAGTGGCATAGTTAGTGGCTAGTGATACATGTATTACATAAAGATGCAGTAGATGATATAGAGTACAGTATATACGTATATATATGAGATGAATAATGTAGGGTATGTAAACCTTATATTAGGTAGCCTTGTTTAAAGTGGCTAGTGATATATTTTACATAATTTCCCATCAATTCCCATTATTAAAGTGGCTGGAGTTGAGTCAGTGTGTTGGCAGCAGCCACTCAATGTTAGTGGTGGCTGTTTAACAGTCTGATGGCCTTGAGATAGAAGCTGTTTTTCAGTCTCTCGGTCCCAGCTTTGATGCACCTGTACTGACCTCGCCTTCTGGATGATAGCGGGGTGAACAGGCAGTGGCTCGGGTGGTTGTTGTCCTTGATGATCTTTATGGCCTTCCTGTGACATCGGGTGGTGTAGGTGTCTTGGAGGGCAGGTAGTTTGCCCCCGGTGATGCGTTGTGCAGACCTCACTACCCTCTGGAGAGCCTTACGGTTGTGGGCGGAGCAGTTGCCGTACCAGGCGGTGATACAGCCCGACAGGATGCTCTCGATTGTGCATCTGTAGAAGTTTGTGAGTGCTTTTGGTGACAGGCCGAATTTCTTCAGCCTCCTGAGGTTGAAGAGGCGCTGTTGCGCCTTCTTCATGATGCTGTCTGTGTGGGTGGACCAATTCAGTTTGTCTGTGATGTGTATGCCGAGGAACATAAAACTTACTACCCTCTCCACTACTGTTCCATCGATGTGGATAGGGGGGTGTTCCCCCTGCTGTTTCCTGAAGTCCACAATCATCTCCTTAGTTTTGTAGGTCAAATATATGTTTGAGTATACCCTGTACCATTTAATTTCATATGGTAAAGACAGGTAAACACATTGTCAGTCAACAATATAAGACAATGGGAGCACTGTGTATGTTCTCTGATGAATTTTAAGCCAATGTGATGTGAAATATCAATATACACGCTAAGAGAAGTAATTTCTCTCTCCGGTGTGGATTCTCTAATGACGTTTAAATGACTGTTATGAGTACTATGTTTTCCCACAGTCTGAGCTTTTCTAAGCCTTCTCCTCTGTGTGCAGTCTAATGTGTTCTTTCAGGCTTCCTAAATGGGCAAAAGCTTTGCACCCTGGGAGGAGTGGTAAGGCTTCTGCCCTGTGTGTATTCTCTCATGTCGTTTCAGCGTCCCTGAATTGTTGAAACACTTTCCACACTGGGAGCAGTGGTAAGGCTTTTCCCCTGTGTGTATTCTCTCATGTTGTTTCAGGTATCCTATCTGGCTGAAGAACTTTCCACATTGGGAGCAGTGGTAAGGCTTCTCTCCTGTGTGTATTCTCTCATGCCGTTTCAGCTTTCCTGAATGGTTGAAACGCTTTCCACACTGGGAGCAGTGGTAAGGCTTCTCTCCCGTGTGTATTCTCTCGTGTTGTTTCAGCTCCCCCGACTGGTTGAAACACTTTCCACATTGGGAGCAGTGGTAAGGCTTCTCTCCTGTGTGTATTCTCTCATGCCGATTCAGCTTCCCTGAATGGTTGAAACGCTTTCCACACTGGGAGCAGTGGTAAGGCTTCTCCCCTGTGTGTATTCTCTCGTGTTGGTTCAGGAATGCTTTCCGGCTGAAACTCTTTCCACACTGGGAGCAGTGGTAAGGCTTCTCTCCTGTGTGTATTCTCTCGTGTTGTTTCAGCTCCACCGAACGGACGAAACGCTTTCCACATTGGGAGCAGTGGTAAGGCTTCTCTCCTGTGTGTATTCTCTCATGCAGTTTCAGGTTTCCTCTCTGGTTGAAACCCTTTCCACACTGGTAGCAGTGGTAAGGCTTCTCCCCTGTGTGTATTCTCTCATGCTGTTTCAGCACCTCCAAATGGACGAAACACTTTCCACAATGGGAGCAGTGGTAAGGCTTCTCTCCTGTGTGTATTCTCTCATGTAGTTTCAGCTCCCCCGACTGGTTGAAACACTTTCCACATTGGGAGCAGTGGTAAGGCTTCTCTCCTGTGTGTATTCTCTCATGAGCTTTCAGGTTTGCTTTCCGATTGAAACTCTTTCCACACTGGGAGCAGTGGTAAGGCTTCTCTCCTGTGTGTATTCTCTCATGTTGTTTCAGGTTTACTCTCTGGTTGAAACACTTTCCACATTGGGAGCAGTGGTAAGGCTTCTCTCCTGTGTGTATTCTCTCATGTTGTTTCAGCTCCCCCGACTGGTTGAAACACTTTCCACATTGGGAGCAGTGGTAAGGCTTCTCTCCTGTGTGTATTCTCTCATGAGCTTTCAGGTGTGCTTTCTGGTGAAAACTCTTTCCACACTGGGAGCAGTGGTAAGGCTTCTCCCTTGTGTGCATTTTCTCATGTTGTTTCAGGTCCCATAACCGGTTACAACTCTTTCCACAGTGGGAGCAGTGGTGTCGTCTTGCTAGTTTGGACGTCCCTGGCTCTGGTTCCTCCGAGTCTGGCCTTTCTCCTGCCAAAGACAGTGTTATTTTTAAATAGAGACCCGAATGAAACCACATGATAAAACAACCTTGCTACGAGGGTAAATCCTAAATCAGATCTCTCAATAACCCGAGGCCAGTTTTAAAAAATCTTAGTGTGATTTTAAAACAAATGTAGAGCTTCCTGGTAATTACTGATATGTTTAAATTACTTATTTTATTCATCCTGTTTTAAAAGTCAGAACACAAAAACCTGGACAGTTCTAGGACACCGAAGACACAGACGTCACTGGATTCCAATTGAACAGGTGGTTCTAAATATATAACATTCATAGCTGTATGATACAGAATGTGACCTACACACTTCCTTAAACATAAAATAACTAAAGAAGTAATTTTGTGTGGAGGTCCAAAACTTGTTTTTACGTCGAAGATACAAAGCACATCAGTAACATCTCCCCGTTGTTGAAAGGGTCCGACACATGCTGTTTAAATGGACCAATTTCTTATTTAGACATTCACAGATTTTCAACATTTTGATTATCGCTGATGTCATATTTTGGGTAAATGTTCCTAAAACTGATAGTAACAACAAAAAACAAAAATATAAACGCAACATGTAAAGTGTTGGATGTTTCATGAGCATCACTGTTAGTCAACATTTATTCTTTGCCAAGATAATCCATCCACCTGACAGGTGTGGCATATCAAGAAGCTGATTGAACAGCTTGCTTATTACACAGGTGCACCTTGTGCTGGGGATAATAAAAGGCTACTCGAAAATGTGCAGTTTGTTCACACAACAATGCCACAGGTCTCTGAGGGAGCGGGCAATTGGCATGCTGATTGCAGGAATGTCCACTGGAGCTGTTAGGAAATGTAATGTACAGTACCAGTCGAAGGTTGGACTTACCTACTCATTCAAGGGTTTTTCTTTATTTTTACTATTTTCTACATTGTAGAATAATAAAGACATCAAAATGATTAAAAAACACATGGAATCATGTAGTAACCACAAGTGTTAAATCAAAATATATATTTTATTCTTCAAAAGTTGCCACCCTTGCTTTCTCTCAACCAGCTTCACCTGGAATCCTTTTCCAACAGTCTTGTAGGCATTCCCACATATGTTGAGAACTTGTAGGCCGCTTTCCCTTCACCTCTGCGATCCAACTCATCCCAAACCATCTTGATTTGGTTGAGGTCGGGGGATTGTGTAGGCCAGGTCATCTGATGCAGCACTCCATCACTCTCCTACTTAATCAAATAGCTCTTACACAACCTGGAGGTGTGTTGGGTCATTGTCCTGTTGAAAAACAAATGACAGTGGGACTAATCCCAAACCAGATGGGATGGCATATCGCTGCAGAATGCTGTGGTAGTCATGCTGGTTAAGTGTGACTTGAATAAATAAATCACTGACATTGTCAATAGCAAAGCACCCACACACCATCACATCTCCTCCTCCATGCTTCACGGTGGGAACCACACATGCGGAGATAATCTGTTCATCTACTCCTCGTCTCACAGACATGACGCTCGGAACCAAAAATCTCACATTAAGACTCATCAGACCCAAGGACAGATATCCACCGGTCTAATGTCCATTGCTCATGTTTCTTGGCCCAAGCAAGTCTCTTCTTCTTATTGGTGTCCTTTAGTAGTGGTTTCCTTGCAGAAATTTGACCATGAAGGCCTGATTCACGCAGTCTCCTCTGAACCGATGATGTTGAGATGTGTCTGTTACTTGAACTTTGTGAAGCATTTATTTGGGCTGCAATTTCTACGGCTGGTAACTCTAATGAACTTATGCATCAGAAGTAACTCTGGATCTTCCATTCTTGTGGTGGTCCTTAAAGTAATGATGGACTGTTGTTTCTCTTTGCTTATTTGAGCTGTTCTTGACATAATATGGACTTCACCTTTTACCCAATAGGGCTATCTTCTGTATACCACCCCTACCTTGTCACAACACAACTGATTGGCTCAAACACATTAAAACCTGTTATGGCTAGGGATTCCGCTAGTGGAACATTTCGACAACATCCGGTAAAATTGCAGAGTGCAAAATACAGATTTTTTATTAGAAATATTTAACTTTCATGCATTCACAAGTGCAATACCACAAATTAAAGCTTAAGACTCCATAATGTTTCATCATTAGGTGCTACAGCCCTCCTTTAAGACTCCCTAATGTTTCATCATTAGATGCTACAGTCCTCCTTTCAGACTCCATAATGTTTCATCATTAGGTGCTACAGTCCTCCTTTAAGTCTCCATCATGTTTAGAATGTGTCTGGAAGCGCTACTCTATCTATTCTACTCTCATCCTTTCAGTTTTAATAATATTTTAAAAATAATAATGTTATAATAGGTAATAACTAACTTTAATAACTAGGGTTAATACCTGCCTGGCGCACCAACTAAATATTTATTTAGCCCCCTCTAACAATACCGCTACAGAATTAGCATAGTAGGTCATGTAACTTAACATGTAGTGACACCCAGCCCGTGAACGGGACAGTTATCATCATCTGACACTAATTAGCATAACGCAACGGACATAAATCTTCCTAGAAAATCTTCCTATTCATGAAAATCAAAAGTGAAATATATTGGAACACAGCTTAGCCTTTTGTTAATCACCCTGTCATCTCAGATTTTCAAAATATGCTTTACAGCCAACGCTAGACAAGCATCTGTGTAAGTTTATCATAGCCTAGCATAGCATTATGCCTTGCTAGCAGCAGGCAAACTTGTCACGGAAATCAGAAAAGCAATCAAATTAAATAGTTTACCTTTGATGAACTTCAAATGTTTTCACTCACGAGACTCCCAGGTAGACAGCCAAAGTTCATTTTTTCCCAAAATATTATTTTTGTAGGCGAAATAGCTCCGTTTGTTCTTCACGTTTGTCTGAGAAATCGTCCGGAAATTGCGGTCACAAATCCAAAAAAATATTCCAAATTAGCTCCATAATATTGACAAAAACATGGCAAACGTTGTTTAGAATCAATCCTCAAGGTGTTTTTCTAATATCTATTTGATAATATATCCATCGGGACAATTCCTTTTTCTCTAGGACCAATTGGAGTAATGGCTACCTCTGCACTTTACGCGAGAATCTCTCTCGGAGCCACCATGTGACCACTTACGCAATGTGCCCCCATACAGCTATTCTTCAACAGAAATACGTAAAACTACGTCACAATGCTGTAGACACCTTGGGGAATACGTAGAAAGCTTAAGCTCGTTGATGGTACATTCAAAGCCATATAGGGAGTCATTAGAACGCAGCGCTTTCAAATTGGATTTTTCTCAGGCTTTCGCCTGCAACATCAGTTCTGTTATACTCACAGACAATATCTTTACAGTTTTGGAAACGTTAGAGTGTTTTCTATCCAAAGCTGTCAATTATATGCATATTCTAGCATATTTTCCTGACAAACTATCCAGTTTAAAACGGGGACGTTTTTGTTAGAGGAAATTATGGTTGAAATGACTAATTATGTATACATTCCAATCAGAACTGACTAGTCCAAATGCTGTAATGTACTGTACATGTGAATTTTCTCTTTTGCTCCCATTCCCAATTGTATATAATGTAGTCAGGAGTTTAGTAACAATGAAGGTTTGTTCCTTAGTTCATTCAGTTGTACAATCTCCAGGTGGCAGGAACGGCCCATCTCCAGACTGTCTAGAATGTTGATTTATACTGACTGGCCTTGACTTTGTGCTGATAACGCGAAGGCTCGAGAGCTAGAGGGCCCTCTACTTGTGAAATAGATAGAACGTTTAGAAAACGCTGACGTCATTTTCACTTTATAACCTGTGGAAATATGTGTATGTGGTTAGTACTCTCTTGAAATAAACGCTGTTACCTGGCTTTTAAGACTGGTCTCGATCTACTTCATGCATAATTAATGAACTTACAACTCATTAATGAAATAGAAAGAGTGCGAATTTGGTTTTGGCTACAAAACATACAGGAATTTAGAAATTCCACTAACAGTTTTTTTCCCAAAAATGAAAATACTGCCCCCTAACACCAAGAGGTTTTAAGGTAATCAGAAGTATTTAGAACTAACTTATTCCTTGACACCCATTCTGAAACTAACTGCAGCTCTATGTTAAGGGTTGCAGTCATTTCAGTCGCTGTAGTAGCTGACGTGTACGGTGTTGAGTCATCCGCATACATAGACTCACTGGCTTTACTCAAATGTCATTGGCATGTTGTTGGTAAAGATTGAAAAAAGTAGGTGCCAAACAGCTGCCCTGGGGAATTCCTGATTCAAACTTGATTTTGTAGCTCTGGTGCGGCAGGTATCCTAGTGGTTAGAGCGGTAGGCCAGTAACCGAGAGATTGCTGGATCGAATCACTGAGCTGACAAGGTAAAACTCTGTCGTTCTGCCCCTGAACAAGGCAGTCCTAGGCCGTCATTGAAAAAAATAATTTGTTCTTAACTGACTTGCCTAGTTAAATAAAGGTTACATTTTAAAAGAAAAACTCTTTATCCACAATATAGCAGGGGGTGTAAAGCCATACGTTTTTTCAGCAGCAGACTATGATCGATAATGTCAAATGCCGAACCGAAGTCTAACAAAACAGCCCCAACAATATTTTTATCATCAATTTCTCTCAGCCAAACAGTCATTTGCAAGTGCTGTGCTTGTTGAATGAACTTCCCTATAAGCTAAAAGTCTATATTTGTTTAATGTAAAACAGCATTGTATCTGGTCAAATATTTTTTCCCCAAAATTGTAAGGGTTGGTAACAGGCTGATTGGTCGGCTATTTAAGCCAGTAAAGGGAGCTTTACTATTCTTGGGTAGTGGAATGACTTTAGCTTCCCTCCAGGCCTGAGGGCACACACTTTCTAGTAGGCTTAAATTAAAGACAAGGCAAATAGGAATGGCAATATCGGCCGCTATTATCCTCAATTTTCCATCCACGTTGTCAGACACCAGTGACTTCTCATTGTAGATTTTATTTGCGCAAAATTTCATTGAAGATGCTCCAAAGCTTTTTACTATCATTCTTCATGTCATTTATCTTTGTTTCATTGTGTACTTTCTTCTTTTTATTCAGTTTAGTCAAATGATGTCTCAATTTGCAATAGGTTTGCCAATCAGTTATTCAGCCAGACCTATATGCCATCTCTTTTGCCTCCCTCTTCATCATACCATTTTTAAATTCCTCATCAATCCACGTGGATTTAACAGTTTTTACAGTCATTTTGTTAATGGGTGCTGCTTATTAGTAGCTGGTATAAGCAGTTTCAAACGTGTCAAGGGCAGTGTCTGGTTGCTCATCATTACACACCACGGACCAACAAATATTATTTACATCAACAACATAGGAATCACTACAAAAAAATGTATGACCTCTTATACCGTAATTGCTGGACTATTAAGCGCACTTGAATATAAACCGCACCCACTGAATTATTTAAAAAAATATATTTTGTACATAAATAAGCCGCACATGTCTATAAGCTGCAGGTGCTTACCGGTACATTGAAACAAATTAACTTGGTCACTATCTTCCTCCTCCTGTGCACTGAAACCACTGAAGTCATCTCCTTCGGTGTCGGAGATGAATAGCCTCAGAATTTCTTCATCCGATGTTGGATCGTTTTCATTGTCGCTCTCGTCACTTTCATCCGGAGGCAAATACCCCGCTGAGCTCATGCTGCCCCTTCAACACGCAGCAGTCCAGCCTTTCGAAACCCGTTGATGATAGTGGATTTTTTTGACAATGCTCCACGCTGTCAGGACCCACTGGCAGACTTGACCATAAGTTGCTCTTCGCATGCGGCCCATTTTAGTGAAGGATTTCTCCCCACTTGTCATCCAAGCCTCCCACTGAACAAGGAGCGCCACCTTAAATGCACGATTTACACTGATGTCGAGTGGCTGCAAATACTTTGGGCCATCTGCTTTTCTTCCCTCTGAAAGCTTTTGTTGTCTTTTTGCACTGAGTCAGTTCCTCACGCTGCTGTTTCCAACGTCTTATCATCGACTCATTAAGGCCAAGCTCCCGTGCAGCAGCTCTATTTCCTTTTCCAACAGCCAGATCGATCGCCTTTAACTTGAAAGCTGCATCATATGCATTTCTCCGTGTCTTTGCCATGATGAGGGTGACAAAAATTACTACCGTAATCAGAATGATGGGAAGTTTGAGCGCGCTCGATTTACGTCACATTATGTGACGGTGCTCAGTTTTTTGGCGGCATGAATCTTGTGAAAGCGGGAAAAATCCATAAATTAGCCGCGTCATTGTATAAACCTCGAGGTTCAAAGGTTGGGAATAAAGTAGCGGCTTATAGTCCGGAAATTACGGTACACAATATTAGTCCCAGCCTTTGGAACTGTGGTTTTCCTAGACATGGCTCCTATATTGTGATCACTACATCTGGTGGATCTGGATACTGCTTTAAAACCCATTTCTGCAGCATTAGTAAAGATATGATCAAACCATGTTGATGATTTTATTCCTCTACTGTTTCTCACTACCCTGGTAGGTTGATTGATAACCTGAACAACCTGAAGGTTGCCGGCACTGGTTACAGTTTGAAGCTTTCGTTTGAGTGGGCAGCCTGATCACAGTTTTCCTCCAGTATTAGTTAATTAATGACCAAAGTCTTGAGTTTAGTTTGCCTGTTCTACAGTCTTTTAAAGATAGGGGCGTTGACTGCGACAGGCAATGTAACATCCATAATGTTTTAAGGAAAAGTTTTTGTAAAACAAGCACCTTACATTGGATCATCTAGAAACTTTCTCTCCAAAGCTGACTTTCATCAAGGTTTCATATGGTCTATTGGTTTCTCTCTGTTCATTAGCAGAATCCTTTTTCAGTGTTATGATATTCATAACATCCATATCCACCAGTCTATCTTCCTGTCAACTAACAGAACTCTGCTGGTTATCCTGGTAACAGATACCGGTGGGCAGATCTATTGTATTTGTTCAAACTAAACTACAGCACTTACTTTGATGAGTCAAATCTGATCCTTTCTTCTCTTCTCCTCCTCTCACAGTTCCACTCAGCCCTGTTGTTTTCCTGCAGTCCACCAGCAGCACAGACAACCTCTTCATACCCAGCAGTAAGGTGCTACCGGGAGAGGCACGACGCGGGGACTCCGGGAGGGAGGAAGGGCTAGCATTGTCCTAGTAACCATAAAGAGGGGACACAGACACATGTCATTATGTGCTTTACAGAAACCCAGCCCAGACCCAGATAGAGCAAGCTGTATGCTAGACCAGACCAAGCTGTATGCTAGACCAGATCAAGCTGTATGCTAGACCAAACCAAGCTGTATGCTAGACCAGACCAAGCTGTACCATCTGGTGTTCTGATCTGGAGAGACTCTTCTCTGCCTCGTCAGCATCAGGATGTTGTTGAGGCTCCCCAGAGGATCCACCATAGTCATGTCTCTCTCCTGTGTGAACGAGAACATCAAAATGAGTAGTAAACTCCCTTTGATATTTTAAGTAGAACATATGCTTCAATATTGAATTTTAAAAGCCTGTTATACTAGATGAGGGGAACTTCAATATAGACAACATGGAGAATTCAATACATCTAATTGAAAAGTCCCTAAAATATATGAACCAATGGCAGATTGACCCTTTAACAATTCCTACAGTACTGAACAACATATTCAAGTGTAGAACTTCAGTAGAATGCCCCTTTAAAACCACACATTAGTTCAACAACTGCATAGTTTGTGCCCCTGTTTTTAAGACAGTACTCACTGATGGTAATCGGATATTCTGTCTCCTCCTCTTTCACTCCCAAAACGTCTTCCTCCTTCACCTTTATTGAAACAGCATCCTCTTCCTCTCTAAAAGGTTAATTCTCTTCTATCACTATAACAGCCTCCTCTTCCTCCTTTTTCATTCTGAAATGTTCTTTCACTATAACAGCATCTTCTTCCTTCACTATAACAGCCTCCTCTTCCTCCTTTTTCATTCTAAAAGGTTCTTTCTCTTCTTTCACTGTAACCTCTTCTTCAATGTTCATTGCCAGAGCTTCTTTCTGCAAACAGCAGACCTCCTCTTCTATAGCAGGGGATGGGTACTTTAATGAACTCATGGTCAGGGATGTTAGCTAGCTCGTTAGCATTAGCGAATAGCCTAGTGCTAGGCTCAGCATCAATCTTTAACAAGTTTGCAAATTAGGTTACAGTTAACCAGTTAATACGTCAACAGAACTGTGTTTAAAACACTGAGATTAGATAATGTACATTAAGATGGTCTAAATCGTCAATCTTTCACTTTTATGTTGGCTTAGCAAGCTACCGAGGTGGTTGAAAGAGTAGCCGCGTTGTTGTTCCTGAAGAAGCGTCCGTCCAGTCCATTATACGTCACGGAAGAATCATCACCTGAAAGACGCTCATCGCCATCTGCCGTCTGGAGTGGGTAACGCAGTTTGGAAACAATACACTACACTACACTTTTGTATTGGAAAGAACGTACCGTAATTTCTAATATTTAAAAAGGATTAAACTTTTTTACATGTTTTATCATTTTTATTTTTATGAAAATCACTGAGGAGGGTCCTCCCCTTCCTCCTCTCAGGAGCCTCCACTTCCTCCTCTGAGGAGCCTCCCCTTCCTCCTCTCAGGAGCGTCCCCTTCCTCCTCTGAGGAGCCTCCCCTTCCTCCTCTGAGGAGCCTCCCCTGCACCCAAAGGACATCCAGCCAACTTGTGTGGGAAGCATTGGAGTCAACATGGGCCAGCATCCCTGTGGAAAGCTTTCGACACCTTGTAGAGTCCATGCCCCGACGAATTGAGGCTAATCTGAGGGAGAAAGAGGAGGGTCCAACTTCATATTAGGAAGGTGTTCGAAATGTTTGGTATAATCAGTGGATATATCTGCCATTTAGCAGACACTTGTATCTAAAGGGATTTGCAGTCATGTGTGCAAACACTTTACATATGGGTGGTCCCAGGAATCAAACCCACTACCCTGGTTTAACAAGCACTATACTCCACCAACTGAGCTACAGGACCACAAGGAATGATCAAGGAATGACGCAGATAAACACACACAGCCTGAGTTTCAGAAATATAATTAAATCATTAGACCGTAACATTGAAACTGACATACTTCATATTAGACGTAGACCGATTAATTAGGGCCGATTTCAAGTTTGTATAAAAAATGTATACAAAATGTAATTTTTTTTACACCTTTATTTAATCTTTATTTAACTAGGCAAGTCACTTAAGAACACATTCTTATTTTCAATGACGGCCTAGGAACGGTGGGTTAACTGCCGTGTCCAGGGGTAGAACGCTAGAATTTCACCTTGTCAGCTCGGGGGATCCAAACTTGCCACCTTACAGTTAACTCGTCCAGCGCTCTAACCACCTGCCTCTCATTACACTCCACGAGGATCCTGCCTGTTACACGAATGTAGTAGAAGTTGCTAGCTAGCATTAAACTTCTTATAAAAACAATCAATCAATCATAATCACTAGTTATAACTACACATGGGTGATGATATTACTAGTTTATCTAGCATGTCCTGTCGATGCGGTGCGTATCGTTGCTCCAATGTGTACCTAACCATAAACACCAATGCCTTTCTTAAAATCAATACACAGAAGTATATATTTTTAAACCTGCATATTTAGCTAGAAGCACTACTTGTCTATTATCTTTGTTTAGAAATAGTCATTTGTGTGACCTACTGATTTTCCCTACAATTTATTTTAAGGATTTAGAAATATAGAAATGGTAGAACCGGAAACTAATATAAAAGGTGTGTACAGCAGTAGTTATATAGGATGATACTGGGCGGAGGCCGGCTAGAGGTGACTATTTAACAGTCTGATGACCTGGAGATAGACCACACATTAAGTATTGTGGTGGCAGCATCATGTTATGGGTATGCTTGTCACTGGCAGGGACTGGAGAGTTTATCAGGATCAAAATAAATATGAAAGGAGCAAAGTGTAGACTTTGTATAGGCACTGTACAGCCTTAACTGTGGAGTGACCCCATAAAATGGGATATCAGCCAACTCAGTGACAACCACAGAACACAACTATGTATAGTTTACACAAATATGAGTCTCTTAGCTCTTTTTGCAGGACTTTGACTGTGATACATCACCCTCCATAACCAACCTATTGTGTGTATTGAACATTCATATTGAACAGCCTTACCTATAGAGTAGCACCACCACCCATCAGCCCATTCTCTTCTTGATGTCAAAGCTGCATTGTATTGCTGCTATAGGAGTTTATGATTAATAATCCTATTTACTTCAAGCCCCACTAAGATGTCACCATACTATTCATTTAAAGCCCCTCTGTCAGATATACATCATCAGAGTGGGAAACCAACTGACATGGAAACAATGGAGCAAATGTATCACTATCAGAGCGGTGAATTATGACATCAGATAGAACTACTCAGACATTCCAAATATCACTTGATTATCAGAGGGGTGAATTATGACATCATATAGAACTACTCAGACATTCCAAGTCAGGCTTCATCCACATCATGAAGGTGGATATTGATCCAACCATTTCAAAAGTAATGACCGGGCTGACGAAAACAGGATATGCCTGAATATTTTTATAAATGCTGACAGACGATATGTTAGTTTGTCTGACATGGTTGGGTCTTTTTGTGCCAGTATAAACGTTTTAGTGAGAAATGGCGATGGAAACTCCTTTATGTACAAATATTTATATATCAATGATGACTAATTATGTATACATTTCAATCAGGACTGACTAATCAGAATACTAGCGTGTTACTGTATATGTACTAACCCGAATACTATTATGTTACTGTATATGTACTAATCAGAATACTATTCTGTATATGTATGAGTTTTCTTTCTTGATCCCAGTACTAAAAATAATGTGTGTGTGAATGTGGTCAAGAGTTTAGAACAATGACGGTCTGTTCCTTGGTACAAATGAATGAACTATATCTCCAAACTGACTAGAATGCTTATCTACACTAGCTGACCTTGGCTCAAGGCCTTGGCTCAAGGCGAGGAGGGAAGGCTTGAGAACTATAGAGCCTTTCTACCAGTGTCAAGAAGAGACGGAACATTTAGAAAACGCTGACGTCATTTTCCGTTTATAACCTGTGGTAAAATGTGTACTCAGTACTCTCTTGAATAAACTCTGCTGTCTGATTTTAAGACTGGGCTCTGTCTATCATTATAGAATAAGGGAATTACAATTCCTTATGAATTGACAGAGTGTTTAATTTTAATTGGGTATTAAAACAAAGAGCAATTTAATTCCTTCAACAAATAACCCTCATATCTGAGTTAACTTGGAGTCACGTGATGATATGTTGTGTGGTCCTCCCTCTATGACTTGGAAAACCATGTCGTTTATTAGGCTACAGATGAAATAAGTTATGAACTTCACAGGGTGGTGAAACTACATGTGATGAGCTTGATGCTCCTTTCCAATACATTTTGAGGGTCTTAATCTGGTGACATGATGACCGATGCTTGGTTGCCATTTGACAAATAAAATAATTGCTCTCACCCATGATAATCTCATCAATCGGGTAACCACGTTTATTCAACCAGTGGGAGGTTTGTAATTGCCCCCAGGAAAGTCGAAAGAGGAACTCTTCATTGAGACAATGATAAACAGCAATCTGTGGGAGAGTTGTGGTGGATATTATAAAATAAGGATGTGCTGGAGTCCAAGTCAAACCAAGATTCTTTATTTCTGAGGTCAAATCAAATGACATTTTATTTGTCACATACACATGGTTAGCAGATGTTAGTGCGAGTGTAGCGAAATGCTTGTGCTTCTAGTTCCGACAATGCAGTAATAACCAACAAGTAATCTAGCTAACAATTCCAAAACTACTACCTTATAGACACAAGTGTAAGGGGATATGTACATAAAGATATATGAATGAGTGATGGTACAGAGCGGCATAGGCAAGATACAGTAGATGGTATTGAGTGCAGTATATACATATGAGATGAGTATGTAAACAAAGTGGCATAGTTAGTGGCTAGTGATACATGTATTACATAAAGATGCAGTAGATGATATAGAGTACAGTATATACGTATATATATGAGATGAATAATGTAGGGTATGTAAACCTTATATTAGGTAGCCTTGTTTAAAGTGGCTAGTGATATATTTTACATAATTTCCCATCAATTCCCATTATTAAAGTGGCTGGAGTTGAGTCAGTGTGTTGGCAGCAGCCACTCAATGTTAGTGGTGGCTGTTTAACAGTCTGATGGCCTTGAGATAGAAGCTGTTTTTCAGTCTCTCGGTCCCAGCTTTGATGCACCTGTACTGACCTCGCCTTCTGGATGATAGCGGGGTGAACAGGCAGTGGCTCGGGTGGTTGTTGTCCTTGATGATCTTTATGGCCTTCCTGTGACATCGGGTGGTGTAGGTGTCTTGGAGGGCAGGTAGTTTGCCCCCGGTGATGCGTTGTGCAGACCTCACTACCCTCTGGAGAGCCTTACGGTTGTGGGCGGAGCAGTTGCCGTACCAGGCGGTGATACAGCCCGACAGGATGCTCTCGATTGTGCATCTGTAGAAGTTTGTGAGTGCTTTTGGTGACAGGCCGAATTTCTTCAGCCTCCTGAGGTTGAAGAGGCGCTGTTGCGCCTTCTTCATGATGCTGTCTGTGTGGGTGGACCAATTCAGTTTGTCTGTGATGTGTATGCCGAGGAACATAAAACTTACTACCCTCTCCACTACTGTTCCATCGATGTGGATAGGGGGGTGTTCCCCCTGCTGTTTCCTGAAGTCCACAATCATCTCCTTAGTTTTGTAGGTCAAATATATGTTTGAGTATACCCTGTACCATTTAATTTCATATGGTAAAGACAGGTAAACACATTGTCAGTCAACAATATAAGACAATGGGAGCACTGTGTATGTTCTCTGATGAATTTTAAGCCAATGTGATGTGAAATATCAATATACACGCTAAGAGAAGTAATTTCTCTCTCCGGTGTGGATTCTCTAATGACGTTTAAATGACTGTTATGAGTACTATGTTTTCCCACAGTCTGAGCTTTTCTAAGCCTTCTCCTCTGTGTGCAGTCTAATGTGTTCTTTCAGGCTTCCTAAATGGGCAAAAGCTTTGCACCCTGGGAGGAGTGGTAAGGCTTCTGCCCTGTGTGTATTCTCTCATGTCGTTTCAGCGTCCCTGAATTGTTGAAACACTTTCCACACTGGGAGCAGTGGTAAGGCTTTTCCCCTGTGTGTATTCTCTCATGTTGTTTCAGGTATCCTATCTGGCTGAAGAACTTTCCACATTGGGAGCAGTGGTAAGGCTTCTCTCCTGTGTGTATTCTCTCATGCCGTTTCAGCTTTCCTGAATGGTTGAAACGCTTTCCACACTGGGAGCAGTGGTAAGGCTTCTCTCCCGTGTGTATTCTCTCGTGTTGTTTCAGCTCCCCCGACTGGTTGAAACACTTTCCACATTGGGAGCAGTGGTAAGGCTTCTCTCCTGTGTGTATTCTCTCATGCCGATTCAGCTTCCCTGAATGGTTGAAACGCTTTCCACACTGGGAGCAGTGGTAAGGCTTCTCCCCTGTGTGTATTCTCTCGTGTTGGTTCAGGAATGCTTTCCGGCTGAAACTCTTTCCACACTGGGAGCAGTGGTAAGGCTTCTCTCCTGTGTGTATTCTCTCGTGTTGTTTCAGCTCCACCGAACGGACGAAACGCTTTCCACATTGGGAGCAGTGGTAAGGCTTCTCTCCTGTGTGTATTCTCTCATGCAGTTTCAGGTTTCCTCTCTGGTTGAAACCCTTTCCACACTGGTAGCAGTGGTAAGGCTTCTCCCCTGTGTGTATTCTCTCATGCTGTTTCAGCACCTCCAAATGGACGAAACACTTTCCACAATGGGAGCAGTGGTAAGGCTTCTCTCCTGTGTGTATTCTCTCATGTAGTTTCAGCTCCCCCGACTGGTTGAAACACTTTCCACATTGGGAGCAGTGGTAAGGCTTCTCTCCTGTGTGTATTCTCTCATGAGCTTTCAGGTTTGCTTTCCGATTGAAACTCTTTCCACACTGGGAGCAGTGGTAAGGCTTCTCTCCTGTGTGTATTCTCTCATGTTGTTTCAGGTTTACTCTCTGGTTGAAACACTTTCCACATTGGGAGCAGTGGTAAGGCTTCTCTCCTGTGTGTATTCTCTCATGTTGTTTCAGCTCCCCCGACTGGTTGAAACACTTTCCACATTGGGAGCAGTGGTAAGGCTTCTCTCCTGTGTGTATTCTCTCATGAGCTTTCAGGTGTGCTTTCTGGTGAAAACTCTTTCCACACTGGGAGCAGTGGTAAGGCTTCTCCCTTGTGTGCATTTTCTCATGTTGTTTCAGGTCCCATAACCGGTTACAACTCTTTCCACAGTGGGAGCAGTGGTGTCGTCTTGCTAGTTTGGACGTCCCTGGCTCTGGTTCCTCCGAGTCTGGCCTTTCTCCTGCCAAAGACAGTGTTATTTTTAAATAGAGACCCGAATGAAACCACATGATAAAACAACCTTGCTACGAGGGTAAATCCTAAATCAGATCTCTCAATAACCCGAGGCCAGTTTTAAAAAATCTTAGTGTGATTTTAAAACAAATGTAGAGCTTCCTGGTAATTACTGATATGTTTAAATTACTTATTTTATTCATCCTGTTTTAAAAGTCAGAACACAAAAACCTGGACAGTTCTAGGACACCGAAGACACAGACGTCACTGGATTCCAATTGAACAGGTGGTTCTAAATATATAACATTCATAGCTGTATGATACAGAATGTGACCTACACACTTCCTTAAACATAAAATAACTAAAGAAGTAATTTTGTGTGGAGGTCCAAAACTTGTTTTTACGTCGAAGATACAAAGCACATCAGTAACATCTCCCCGTTGTTGAAAGGGTCCGACACATGCTGTTTAAATGGACCAATTTCTTATTTAGACATTCACAGATTTTCAACATTTTGATTATCGCTGATGTCATATTTT
Organism: Oncorhynchus mykiss; assembly: GCF_013265735.2. Lineage (NCBI taxonomy): Eukaryota > Metazoa > Chordata > Actinopteri > Salmoniformes > Salmonidae > Oncorhynchus > Oncorhynchus mykiss. The sequence goes on along the minus strand of NC_048581.1, from coordinate 5,748,679 downwards.
GGGTAAATGTTCCTAAAACTGATAGTAACAACAAAAAACAAAAATATAAACGCAACATGTAAAGTGTTGGATGTTTCATGAGCATCACTGTTAGTCAACATTTATTCTTTGCCAAGATAATCCATCCACCTGACAGGTGTGGCATATCAAGAAGCTGATTGAACAGCTTGCTTATTACACAGGTGCACCTTGTGCTGGGGATAATAAAAGGCTACTCGAAAATGTGCAGTTTGTTCACACAACAATGCCACAGGTCTCTGAGGGAGCGGGCAATTGGCATGCTGATTGCAGGAATGTCCACTGGAGCTGTTAGGAAATGTAATGTACAGTACCAGTCGAAGGTTGGACTTACCTACTCATTCAAGGGTTTTTCTTTATTTTTACTATTTTCTACATTGTAGAATAATAAAGACATCAAAATGATTAAAAAACACATGGAATCATGTAGTAACCACAAGTGTTAAATCAAAATATATATTTTATTCTTCAAAAGTTGCCACCCTTGCTTTCTCTCAACCAGCTTCACCTGGAATCCTTTTCCAACAGTCTTGTAGGCATTCCCACATATGTTGAGAACTTGTAGGCCGCTTTCCCTTCACCTCTGCGATCCAACTCATCCCAAACCATCTTGATTTGGTTGAGGTCGGGGGATTGTGTAGGCCAGGTCATCTGATGCAGCACTCCATCACTCTCCTACTTAATCAAATAGCTCTTACACAACCTGGAGGTGTGTTGGGTCATTGTCCTGTTGAAAAACAAATGACAGTGGGACTAATCCCAAACCAGATGGGATGGCATATCGCTGCAGAATGCTGTGGTAGTCATGCTGGTTAAGTGTGACTTGAATAAATAAATCACTGACATTGTCAATAGCAAAGCACCCACACACCATCACATCTCCTCCTCCATGCTTCACGGTGGGAACCACACATGCGGAGATAATCTGTTCATCTACTCCTCGTCTCACAGACATGACGCTCGGAACCAAAAATCTCACATTAAGACTCATCAGACCCAAGGACAGATATCCACCGGTCTAATGTCCATTGCTCATGTTTCTTGGCCCAAGCAAGTCTCTTCTTCTTATTGGTGTCCTTTAGTAGTGGTTTCCTTGCAGAAATTTGACCATGAAGGCCTGATTCACGCAGTCTCCTCTGAACCGATGATGTTGAGATGTGTCTGTTACTTGAACTTTGTGAAGCATTTATTTGGGCTGCAATTTCTACGGCTGGTAACTCTAATGAACTTATGCATCAGAAGTAACTCTGGATCTTCCATTCTTGTGGTGGTCCTTAAAGTAATGATGGACTGTTGTTTCTCTTTGCTTATTTGAGCTGTTCTTGACATAATATGGACTTCACCTTTTACCCAATAGGGCTATCTTCTGTATACCACCCCTACCTTGTCACAACACAACTGATTGGCTCAAACACATTAAAACCTGTTATGGCTAGGGATTCCGCTAGTGGAACATTTCGACAACATCCGGTAAAATTGCAGAGTGCAAAATACAGATTTTTTATTAGAAATATTTAACTTTCATGCATTCACAAGTGCAATACCACAAATTAAAGCTTAAGACTCCATAATGTTTCATCATTAGGTGCTACAGCCCTCCTTTAAGACTCCCTAATGTTTCATCATTAGATGCTACAGTCCTCCTTTCAGACTCCATAATGTTTCATCATTAGGTGCTACAGTCCTCCTTTAAGTCTCCATCATGTTTAGAATGTGTCTGGAAGCGCTACTCTATCTATTCTACTCTCATCCTTTCAGTTTTAATAATATTTTAAAAATAATAATGTTATAATAGGTAATAACTAACTTTAATAACTAGGGTTAATACCTGCCTGGCGCACCAACTAAATATTTATTTAGCCCCCTCTAACAATACCGCTACAGAATTAGCATAGTAGGTCATGTAACTTAACATGTAGTGACACCCAGCCCGTGAACGGGACAGTTATCATCATCTGACACTAATTAGCATAACGCAACGGACATAAATCTTCCTAGAAAATCTTCCTATTCATGAAAATCAAAAGTGAAATATATTGGAACACAGCTTAGCCTTTTGTTAATCACCCTGTCATCTCAGATTTTCAAAATATGCTTTACAGCCAACGCTAGACAAGCATCTGTGTAAGTTTATCATAGCCTAGCATAGCATTATGCCTTGCTAGCAGCAGGCAAACTTGTCACGGAAATCAGAAAAGCAATCAAATTAAATAGTTTACCTTTGATGAACTTCAAATGTTTTCACTCACGAGACTCCCAGGTAGACAGCCAAAGTTCATTTTTTCCCAAAATATTATTTTTGTAGGCGAAATAGCTCCGTTTGTTCTTCACGTTTGTCTGAGAAATCGTCCGGAAATTGCGGTCACAAATCCAAAAAAATATTCCAAATTAGCTCCATAATATTGACAAAAACATGGCAAACGTTGTTTAGAATCAATCCTCAAGGTGTTTTTCTAATATCTATTTGATAATATATCCATCGGGACAATTCCTTTTTCTCTAGGACCAATTGGAGTAATGGCTACCTCTGCACTTTACGCGAGAATCTCTCTCGGAGCCACCATGTGACCACTTACGCAATGTGCCCCCATACAGCTATTCTTCAACAGAAATACGTAAAACTACGTCACAATGCTGTAGACACCTTGGGGAATACGTAGAAAGCTTAAGCTCGTTGATGGTACATTCAAAGCCATATAGGGAGTCATTAGAACGCAGCGCTTTCAAATTGGATTTTTCTCAGGCTTTCGCCTGCAACATCAGTTCTGTTATACTCACAGACAATATCTTTACAGTTTTGGAAACGTTAGAGTGTTTTCTATCCAAAGCTGTCAATTATATGCATATTCTAGCATATTTTCCTGACAAACTATCCAGTTTAAAACGGGGACGTTTTTGTTAGAGGAAATTATGGTTGAAATGACTAATTATGTATACATTCCAATCAGAACTGACTAGTCCAAATGCTGTAATGTACTGTACATGTGAATTTTCTCTTTTGCTCCCATTCCCAATTGTATATAATGTAGTCAGGAGTTTAGTAACAATGAAGGTTTGTTCCTTAGTTCATTCAGTTGTACAATCTCCAGGTGGCAGGAACGGCCCATCTCCAGACTGTCTAGAATGTTGATTTATACTGACTGGCCTTGACTTTGTGCTGATAACGCGAAGGCTCGAGAGCTAGAGGGCCCTCTACTTGTGAAATAGATAGAACGTTTAGAAAACGCTGACGTCATTTTCACTTTATAACCTGTGGAAATATGTGTATGTGGTTAGTACTCTCTTGAAATAAACGCTGTTACCTGGCTTTTAAGACTGGTCTCGATCTACTTCATGCATAATTAATGAACTTACAACTCATTAATGAAATAGAAAGAGTGCGAATTTGGTTTTGGCTACAAAACATACAGGAATTTAGAAATTCCACTAACAGTTTTTTTCCCAAAAATGAAAATACTGCCCCCTAACACCAAGAGGTTTTAAGGTAATCAGAAGTATTTAGAACTAACTTATTCCTTGACACCCATTCTGAAACTAACTGCAGCTCTATGTTAAGGGTTGCAGTCATTTCAGTCGCTGTAGTAGCTGACGTGTACGGTGTTGAGTCATCCGCATACATAGACTCACTGGCTTTACTCAAATGTCATTGGCATGTTGTTGGTAAAGATTGAAAAAAGTAGGTGCCAAACAGCTGCCCTGGGGAATTCCTGATTCAAACTTGATTTTGTAGCTCTGGTGCGGCAGGTATCCTAGTGGTTAGAGCGGTAGGCCAGTAACCGAGAGATTGCTGGATCGAATCACTGAGCTGACAAGGTAAAACTCTGTCGTTCTGCCCCTGAACAAGGCAGTCCTAGGCCGTCATTGAAAAAAATAATTTGTTCTTAACTGACTTGCCTAGTTAAATAAAGGTTACATTTTAAAAGAAAAACTCTTTATCCACAATATAGCAGGGGGTGTAAAGCCATACGTTTTTTCAGCAGCAGACTATGATCGATAATGTCAAATGCCGAACCGAAGTCTAACAAAACAGCCCCAACAATATTTTTATCATCAATTTCTCTCAGCCAAACAGTCATTTGCAAGTGCTGTGCTTGTTGAATGAACTTCCCTATAAGCTAAAAGTCTATATTTGTTTAATGTAAAACAGCATTGTATCTGGTCAAATATTTTTTCCCCAAAATTGTAAGGGTTGGTAACAGGCTGATTGGTCGGCTATTTAAGCCAGTAAAGGGAGCTTTACTATTCTTGGGTAGTGGAATGACTTTAGCTTCCCTCCAGGCCTGAGGGCACACACTTTCTAGTAGGCTTAAATTAAAGACAAGGCAAATAGGAATGGCAATATCGGCCGCTATTATCCTCAATTTTCCATCCACGTTGTCAGACACCAGTGACTTCTCATTGTAGATTTTATTTGCGCAAAATTTCATTGAAGATGCTCCAAAGCTTTTTACTATCATTCTTCATGTCATTTATCTTTGTTTCATTGTGTACTTTCTTCTTTTTATTCAGTTTAGTCAAATGATGTCTCAATTTGCAATAGGTTTGCCAATCAGTTATTCAGCCAGACCTATATGCCATCTCTTTTGCCTCCCTCTTCATCATACCATTTTTAAATTCCTCATCAATCCACGTGGATTTAACAGTTTTTACAGTCATTTTGTTAATGGGTGCTGCTTATTAGTAGCTGGTATAAGCAGTTTCAAACGTGTCAAGGGCAGTGTCTGGTTGCTCATCATTACACACCACGGACCAACAAATATTATTTACATCAACAACATAGGAATCACTACAAAAAAATGTATGACCTCTTATACCGTAATTGCTGGACTATTAAGCGCACTTGAATATAAACCGCACCCACTGAATTATTTAAAAAAATATATTTTGTACATAAATAAGCCGCACATGTCTATAAGCTGCAGGTGCTTACCGGTACATTGAAACAAATTAACTTGGTCACTATCTTCCTCCTCCTGTGCACTGAAACCACTGAAGTCATCTCCTTCGGTGTCGGAGATGAATAGCCTCAGAATTTCTTCATCCGATGTTGGATCGTTTTCATTGTCGCTCTCGTCACTTTCATCCGGAGGCAAATACCCCGCTGAGCTCATGCTGCCCCTTCAACACGCAGCAGTCCAGCCTTTCGAAACCCGTTGATGATAGTGGATTTTTTTGACAATGCTCCACGCTGTCAGGACCCACTGGCAGACTTGACCATAAGTTGCTCTTCGCATGCGGCCCATTTTAGTGAAGGATTTCTCCCCACTTGTCATCCAAGCCTCCCACTGAACAAGGAGCGCCACCTTAAATGCACGATTTACACTGATGTCGAGTGGCTGCAAATACTTTGGGCCATCTGCTTTTCTTCCCTCTGAAAGCTTTTGTTGTCTTTTTGCACTGAGTCAGTTCCTCACGCTGCTGTTTCCAACGTCTTATCATCGACTCATTAAGGCCAAGCTCCCGTGCAGCAGCTCTATTTCCTTTTCCAACAGCCAGATCGATCGCCTTTAACTTGAAAGCTGCATCATATGCATTTCTCCGTGTCTTTGCCATGATGAGGGTGACAAAAATTACTACCGTAATCAGAATGATGGGAAGTTTGAGCGCGCTCGATTTACGTCACATTATGTGACGGTGCTCAGTTTTTTGGCGGCATGAATCTTGTGAAAGCGGGAAAAATCCATAAATTAGCCGCGTCATTGTATAAACCTCGAGGTTCAAAGGTTGGGAATAAAGTAGCGGCTTATAGTCCGGAAATTACGGTACACAATATTAGTCCCAGCCTTTGGAACTGTGGTTTTCCTAGACATGGCTCCTATATTGTGATCACTACATCTGGTGGATCTGGATACTGCTTTAAAACCCATTTCTGCAGCATTAGTAAAGATATGATCAAACCATGTTGATGATTTTATTCCTCTACTGTTTCTCACTACCCTGGTAGGTTGATTGATAACCTGAACAACCTGAAGGTTGCCGGCACTGGTTACAGTTTGAAGCTTTCGTTTGAGTGGGCAGCCTGATCACAGTTTTCCTCCAGTATTAGTTAATTAATGACCAAAGTCTTGAGTTTAGTTTGCCTGTTCTACAGTCTTTTAAAGATAGGGGCGTTGACTGCGACAGGCAATGTAACATCCATAATGTTTTAAGGAAAAGTTTTTGTAAAACAAGCACCTTACATTGGATCATCTAGAAACTTTCTCTCCAAAGCTGACTTTCATCAAGGTTTCATATGGTCTATTGGTTTCTCTCTGTTCATTAGCAGAATCCTTTTTCAGTGTTATGATATTCATAACATCCATATCCACCAGTCTATCTTCCTGTCAACTAACAGAACTCTGCTGGTTATCCTGGTAACAGATACCGGTGGGCAGATCTATTGTATTTGTTCAAACTAAACTACAGCACTTACTTTGATGAGTCAAATCTGATCCTTTCTTCTCTTCTCCTCCTCTCACAGTTCCACTCAGCCCTGTTGTTTTCCTGCAGTCCACCAGCAGCACAGACAACCTCTTCATACCCAGCAGTAAGGTGCTACCGGGAGAGGCACGACGCGGGGACTCCGGGAGGGAGGAAGGGCTAGCATTGTCCTAGTAACCATAAAGAGGGGACACAGACACATGTCATTATGTGCTTTACAGAAACCCAGCCCAGACCCAGATAGAGCAAGCTGTATGCTAGACCAGACCAAGCTGTATGCTAGACCAGATCAAGCTGTATGCTAGACCAAACCAAGCTGTATGCTAGACCAGACCAAGCTGTACCATCTGGTGTTCTGATCTGGAGAGACTCTTCTCTGCCTCGTCAGCATCAGGATGTTGTTGAGGCTCCCCAGAGGATCCACCATAGTCATGTCTCTCTCCTGTGTGAACGAGAACATCAAAATGAGTAGTAAACTCCCTTTGATATTTTAAGTAGAACATATGCTTCAATATTGAATTTTAAAAGCCTGTTATACTAGATGAGGGGAACTTCAATATAGACAACATGGAGAATTCAATACATCTAATTGAAAAGTCCCTAAAATATATGAACCAATGGCAGATTGACCCTTTAACAATTCCTACAGTACTGAACAACATATTCAAGTGTAGAACTTCAGTAGAATGCCCCTTTAAAACCACACATTAGTTCAACAACTGCATAGTTTGTGCCCCTGTTTTTAAGACAGTACTCACTGATGGTAATCGGATATTCTGTCTCCTCCTCTTTCACTCCCAAAACGTCTTCCTCCTTCACCTTTATTGAAACAGCATCCTCTTCCTCTCTAAAAGGTTAATTCTCTTCTATCACTATAACAGCCTCCTCTTCCTCCTTTTTCATTCTGAAATGTTCTTTCACTATAACAGCATCTTCTTCCTTCACTATAACAGCCTCCTCTTCCTCCTTTTTCATTCTAAAAGGTTCTTTCTCTTCTTTCACTGTAACCTCTTCTTCAATGTTCATTGCCAGAGCTTCTTTCTGCAAACAGCAGACCTCCTCTTCTATAGCAGGGGATGGGTACTTTAATGAACTCATGGTCAGGGATGTTAGCTAGCTCGTTAGCATTAGCGAATAGCCTAGTGCTAGGCTCAGCATCAATCTTTAACAAGTTTGCAAATTAGGTTACAGTTAACCAGTTAATACGTCAACAGAACTGTGTTTAAAACACTGAGATTAGATAATGTACATTAAGATGGTCTAAATCGTCAATCTTTCACTTTTATGTTGGCTTAGCAAGCTACCGAGGTGGTTGAAAGAGTAGCCGCGTTGTTGTTCCTGAAGAAGCGTCCGTCCAGTCCATTATACGTCACGGAAGAATCATCACCTGAAAGACGCTCATCGCCATCTGCCGTCTGGAGTGGGTAACGCAGTTTGGAAACAATACACTACACTACACTTTTGTATTGGAAAGAACGTACCGTAATTTCTAATATTTAAAAAGGATTAAACTTTTTTACATGTTTTATCATTTTTATTTTTATGAAAATCACTGAGGAGGGTCCTCCCCTTCCTCCTCTCAGGAGCCTCCACTTCCTCCTCTGAGGAGCCTCCCCTTCCTCCTCTCAGGAGCGTCCCCTTCCTCCTCTGAGGAGCCTCCCCTTCCTCCTCTGAGGAGCCTCCCCTGCACCCAAAGGACATCCAGCCAACTTGTGTGGGAAGCATTGGAGTCAACATGGGCCAGCATCCCTGTGGAAAGCTTTCGACACCTTGTAGAGTCCATGCCCCGACGAATTGAGGCTAATCTGAGGGAGAAAGAGGAGGGTCCAACTTCATATTAGGAAGGTGTTCGAAATGTTTGGTATAATCAGTGGATATATCTGCCATTTAGCAGACACTTGTATCTAAAGGGATTTGCAGTCATGTGTGCAAACACTTTACATATGGGTGGTCCCAGGAATCAAACCCACTACCCTGGTTTAACAAGCACTATACTCCACCAACTGAGCTACAGGACCACAAGGAATGATCAAGGAATGACGCAGATAAACACACACAGCCTGAGTTTCAGAAATATAATTAAATCATTAGACCGTAACATTGAAACTGACATACTTCATATTAGACGTAGACCGATTAATTAGGGCCGATTTCAAGTTTGTATAAAAAATGTATACAAAATGTAATTTTTTTTACACCTTTATTTAATCTTTATTTAACTAGGCAAGTCACTTAAGAACACATTCTTATTTTCAATGACGGCCTAGGAACGGTGGGTTAACTGCCGTGTCCAGGGGTAGAACGCTAGAATTTCACCTTGTCAGCTCGGGGGATCCAAACTTGCCACCTTACAGTTAACTCGTCCAGCGCTCTAACCACCTGCCTCTCATTACACTCCACGAGGATCCTGCCTGTTACACGAATGTAGTAGAAGTTGCTAGCTAGCATTAAACTTCTTATAAAAACAATCAATCAATCATAATCACTAGTTATAACTACACATGGGTGATGATATTACTAGTTTATCTAGCATGTCCTGTCGATGCGGTGCGTATCGTTGCTCCAATGTGTACCTAACCATAAACACCAATGCCTTTCTTAAAATCAATACACAGAAGTATATATTTTTAAACCTGCATATTTAGCTAGAAGCAATCCAGGTTAGCAGGCAATATTAACCAGGTGAAATTGTGTCACTTCTCTTGCGTTCATTGCACGCAGAGTCAGGGTAGATGCAACAGTTTGGGCCGCCTGGCTCATTGCGAACTAATTTGCCAGGACTTCACGTAATTATGACATAACATTGAAGGTTGTGCAATGTAACAAGTATATTTAGACTTAGGGATGCCACCCTTTAGATAAAATACCGAACGGTTCCGTATTTCACTGAAATAATAAACATTTTGTTTTCAAAATGATAGTTTCCGTATTCGACCATATTAATGACCAAAGGCTAGCTAGTTAGCGGGCGCATGCTAATAGTGTTTCAAACTTCACTCTCTCTGAGACTTGGAGTAGTTATTCCCCTTGCTCTGCAAGGGCCTGCGGCTTTTGTGGAGTAATGGGTAACGCTGCTTCGAGTGTGGCTGTTGTCGATGTGTTCCTGGTTCGAGCCCAGGTAGGGGCGAGGAGAGGGACGGAAGCTATACTGTTACACAGGCAATACTAGAGTGCCTATAAGAACATCCAATAGTCAAAGGTATATGAAATACAAATGGTATAGAGAGAAATAGTTCTATAAATACTATATTAACTCCAACCGAAAACCTCTTAACCTGGGAATATTGAAGTCTCATGTTAAAAGGAACCACCAGCTTTCATATGTTCTCATGTTCTGAGCAAGGAACTCAAACGTTAGCTTTCTTACATGGCACATATTGCCATTTATTTACTTCTCCGACACTTTGTTTTTGCATTATTTAAACCAAATTGAACATGTTTCATAATTTATTTGAGGCTAAATTGATTTTTATTGATGTATTATATTAAGTTAAATAAGTGTTCATTCAGTATTGTTGTAATTGTCATTATTAGAAAAAAAAAAAAAATAGTCCAATTAATCGCTCTAATAATCGGTATCAGCGTTGAAAAATCATAATCGGTCGAACTCTACTCTCTCTCTCTACTCTACTATTTAAACCAGTACAGAGTTAATGTGGAGGCTATATACAGGGGGTACCAGTACAGAGTCAATGTGGAGACTATATACAGGAGGTACCAGTACAGAGTCAATGTGGAGGTTATATACAGGAGGTACCAGTACAGAGTCAATGTGGAGACTATATACAGGAGGTACCAGTACAGAGTCAATGTGGAGACTATATACAGGAGGTACCAGTACAGAGTCAATGTGGAGGCTATATACAGGACATACCAGTACAGAGTCAATGTGGAGGCTATATACAGGAGGTACCAGTACAGAGTCAATGTGGAGACTACATACAGGAGGTACCAGTACAGAGTCAATGTGGAGGCTATGTACAGGAGATACCAGTAGAGTCAATGTGGAGGCTATATATAGGAGGTACCAGTACAGGGTCAATGTGAAGGCTATATATAGGAGATACCAGTAGAGAGTCAATGTGGAGGCTATATACAGGGGGTACCAGTACAGGGTCAATGTGAAGGCTATATATAGGAGATACCAGTACAGTGTCAATGTGGAGGCTATGCTTTGTTGTTGTCAGTGATCAGGCCTGATGACACTGTTGTGTCATCAGCGAACTTAATGATGGTGTGGGAGTCGTGTCTGGCCATGCAGTCATGAGTGAACAGGGAGTACAGGAGGGGGCTGAGCATGCACCCCTGAGGGGCCCCCTGTGATTAGGATCAGCGTGGCAGATGTGTTGTTACTTACTCCTACCACCTGGGGGTGGCCCGTCAGGAAGTCCAGGATCCAGTTACCAGGTTCCTAAGCGTAGAGATGTGCTTTGAGGGCACTATGGTGTTGAAAGCGGAGCTGTAGTCAATGAATAGCATTCTCACCTTTGTTATTTTTTTTATCAAGGTAAGTCAGAACAAATTCTTATTTACAATGACAGCCTATGAAAGTGGGTTAACTTGTCACGAATCCAACACCTGCTGCTTATTCAAACCAGCCCACTGGGCTCAGACGTCAGTTCAACATCTAGTTTCTATTTACATTTCTTTGATTCGTCAACTAATGTGAATTTAACATGAAATCAACACAAAATGTCACCAGTCATTGGATATTGGTTGCCAGTTGGGTGAAACACAAAATGTTGCCAGTCATTGGATTTAGGTTGCAAGTTGGGTGAAACACAAAATGTTACCCGTCATTGGATTTAGGTCGCAAGTTGGGTGAAACACAAAATGTTGCCAGTCATTGGATTTAGGTTGCAAGTTGGGTGAAACACAAAATGTTACCTGTTACTTTCCCCCAGGAAAGTGGAACGAGGAACTCTTCTTTGAGACAATGATAAACAGCAATCTGTGGGAGATCTGTGGGATATTATAAAATAAGGATCTGCTGGAGTCCAAGTCAAACCAAGATTCTTTATTTCTGAGCTCAGAGAGAATAACAGAGTTACACAGCACAGTGTAGACAGTCTGAATTCCTGAAGCATTGGGTGATTAGCACATATCTTTATAGTTTCCTGTTCCTGGGCGGGACTTTATTCATACAAGGACACAGGTGCAAATTGGTTTGCAACACAGAATGATACTCCCAAGAACAGGAGCTTATAATAGGACAGTTTCACAAGGTTAGTCACATACTCAGTTATGTGGACACACAAACAATTAACATTTTCCATTACAGAGTCTGAACATTTTCATTTCATTAAATCAGCAGTGGGCCAACAATGCAAATGTCAACAATGGAACTAATGCATCACATCCAAATATCACTGTATTATCTGTAGTGCTGGAGGAATGACACACCCAGATAAACACAAAGAGTTTAAAAAAAGGACTGTTTAAAAGAAGGAACCTGATCTTCTTTATATTCAAACTGACAGACTCCATATTCACTTCATGTTTTCTAATAAAAACAAACAAATATATGTTTGAGTATACCCTGTACCATTTAATTTCATATGGCAAAGACAGGTAAACATATTGTCAGTCAACAATATAAGACAACGGGAGCACTGTGTATGTTCTCTGATGAATTTGAAGTCAATGTGATGTGAAATATCAATATACACGCTAAGAGAAGTAATTTCTCTATTCTCTAATGACGTTTAAGTGACTTATGAGTAATATGTTTTCCCACAGTCTGAGCTTTTCTAAGCCTTCTCCGCTGTGTGCAGTCTAATGTGTTCTTTCAGGCTTCCTAAATGGGCAAAAGCTTTGCAACCTGGGCGGAGTGGTAAGGCTTCTACCCTGTGTGTATTCTCATGCTTTTTCAGGTTTCCTCTCTGGTTGAAACACTTTCCACATTGGGAGCAGTGGTAAGGCTTCTCTCCCGTGTGTATTCTCTCATGTCGTTTCAGATCCCCTGAATGGATGAAACACTTTCCACATTGGGAGCAGTGGTAAGGCTTCTCTCCTGTGTGTATTCTCGCATGTTCTTTCAGCTCCCCCGACCGGTTGAAACACTTTCCACATTGGGAGCAGTGGTAAGGCTTCTCTCCTGTGTGTATTCTCTCATGATGTTTCAGCTCCCCCGACTGGTTGAAACACTTTCCACATTGGGAGCAGTGGTAAGGCTTCTCTCCTGTGTGTATTCTCTCATGAGCTTTCAGGTTTGCTTTCCGGTTGAAACTCTTTCCACACTGGGAGCAGTGGTAAGGCTTCTCTCCTGTGTGTATTCTCTCATGAGCTTCCAGGTTTACTCTCTGGTTGAAACACTTTCCACATTGGGAGCAGTGGTAAGGCTTCTCTCCTGTGTGTATTCTCTCATGTTGTTTCAGCTCCCTCGACTGGTTGAAACACTTTCCACATTGGGAGCAGTGGTAAGGCTTCTCTCCTGTGTGTATTCTCTCGTGTTGTTTCAGCGCCCACGACTGGTTGAAACACCTTCCACATTGGGAGCAGTGGTAAGGCTTCTCTCCTGTGTGTATTCTCTCATGAGCTTTCAGGTTTGCTTTCTGGTTGAAACTCTTTCCACATTGGGAGCAGTGGTAAGGCTTCTCTCCTGTGTGTATTCTCTCATGAACTTTCAGGTTTGCTTTCTGGTTGAAACTCTTTCCACATTGGGAGCAGTGGTAAGGCTTCTCTCCTGTGTGTATTCTCTCATGTTGTTTCAGCTCCCCCGAACAGACGAAACACTTTCCACATTGGGAACAGTGGTAAGGCTTCTCCCCTGTGTGCATTTTCTCATGTTGTTTCAGGTCCCATAACCGGTTACAATTTTTTCCACAGTGGGAGCAGTGGTGTCGTCTTGCTAGTTTGGACGTCCCTGGCTCTGGCTCCTCTGAGTCTGGTCTTTCTCCTGCCAAAGACAGTGTTATTTTTAAATAGAGACCCGAATGAAACCACATGATAAAACAACCTTGCTACGAGGGTAAATCCTAAATCAGATCTCTCAATAACCCGAGGCCAGTTTTAACAATCTTAGTGTGATTTTAAAACAAATGTAGAGCTCCCTGGTAATTACTGCTATGTTTACATTACTTATTTTATTCATCCTGTTTTACAAGTCAGAACACAAAAACCTGGACACTTCTAGGACACTGAAGACACAGACGTCGCTGGATTCCAATTGAACAGGTGGTTCTAAATATATAACTTTCATAGCTATATGATACAGAATGTGACCTACACACTTCCTTAATCATAAAATAACTAAAGAAGTCATTTTGTGTGGAAGTCCAAAACTTGTTTTTACGTCGCAGATACAAAGCACATCAGTAACATCTCCCCGTTGTTGAAAGGGTTCGACACATTGCTGTTTAAATGGACCAATTTCTTATTTAGACATTCACAGATTTTCAACATTTTGATTATCGCTGATGTCATATTTTGGGTAAATGTTCCTAAAACTGATATTAACAACAAAAAACAAAAATATAAACGCAACATGTAAAGTGTTGGATGTTTCATGAGCATCACTGTTAGTCAACATTTATTCTTTGCCAAGATAATCCATCCACCTGACAGGTGTGGCATATCAAGAAGCTGATTGAACAACTTGGTTATTACACAGGTGCACCTTGTGGTGGGGATAATTAAAGAGAACCCGAAAATTTGCAGTTTGTTCACACAACAATGCCACAGGTCTCTGAGGGAGAGGGCAATTGGCATGCTGATTGCAGGAATGTCCACTGGAGCTGTTAGGAAATTTTATGTACAGTACCAGTCAAAAGGTTGGACTCACCTACTCATTCAAGGGTTTTTCTTTATTTTGACTATTTTCTACATTGTAGAATAATAAAGACATCAAAATTATTAAAAAACACATGGAATCATGTAGTAACCACAAGTGTTAAAATAAAATATATATTTTATTCTTCAAAAGTTGCCACCCTTGCTTTCTCTCAACCAGCTTCACATGGAATCCTTTTCCAACAGTCTTGTAGGCGTTCCCACATATGCTGAGAACTTGTAGGCCGCTTTCCCTTCACCTCTGCGATCCAACTCATCCCAAACCATCTTGATACAATACATTAGATTCAAAGGTACCGAAAAGTACAGTAAAAATTACTTCCATCTCTGGAAATGTGGGGGATTGTGTCGGGGGATTGTGTAGGCCAGGTCATCTGATACAGCACTCCATCACTCTCCTACTTGGTCAAATAGCTCTTACACAGCCAGGAGGTGTGTTGGGTCATTGTCCTGTTGAAAAACAAATGACAGTGGGACTAAGCCCAAACCAGATGGGATGGCATATAGCTGTAGAATGCTGTGGAAGCCATGCTGGTTAAGAGTGACTTCTGTTAATCTACTCCTCGTCTCACAAAGACATGACGCTCGGATCCAAAAATCTCACATTTGGACTCATCAGACCCAAGGACAGATATCCACCGGTCTAATGTCCATTGTTCGTGTTTCTTGGCCCAAGCAAGTCTCTTCTTCTTATTGGTGTCCTTTAGTAGTGGTTTCCTTGCAGCAATTCGAACATGAAGGCCTGATTCACGCAGTCTCCTCTGAACCGATGATGTTGAGATGTGTCTGTTACTTGAACTTTGTGAAGCATTTATTTGGGCTGCAATTTCTAAGGCTGGTAAACTCTAATGAACTTATGCATCAGAAGTAACTCTGGATCTTCCATTATTGTGGTGGTCCTTAAAGTAATGATGGACTGTTGCTTCTCTTTGCTTATTTGAGCTGTTCTTGACATAATATGGACTTCGTCTTTTACCCAATAGGGCTATCTTCTGTATACCCCCCTACCTTGTCACAACACAACTGATTGGCTCAAATACATTCAAACCTGCTATAGCACATTAACTCTTGAAACTAGGGGGCACTATTTTCATTTTTGGAAAAATAACGTTCAAACGGGCTATTTCTCAGGACCAGGTGCTAGAATATGCATATAATTGACAGCTAGGATAGAAAACACAAACGTTTCCAACACTGTAAAAATATTGTCTGTGAATATAACATAACTGATATTGGAGGCGAAAGCCTGAAAAATATCCAATCAGGAAGTGACTCTCATTTTGAAACCTCTGCGTTCCTATGCATCCCTATTGACCATTGAAAGGGATATCAACCAGATTCCTTTTTCTATAGCTTCCCTAATGTGTCTACAGTCACTAGACATGGTTTTTATTTTGAAAAATGAGCGTGAACGACAACATTGTGTCAGTGGTCAGGTGGTGGCTCTCAGATTGATTTGTGCGTAATAGAC
Source organism: Oncorhynchus mykiss (assembly GCF_013265735.2). Taxonomy (NCBI): domain Eukaryota; kingdom Metazoa; phylum Chordata; class Actinopteri; order Salmoniformes; family Salmonidae; genus Oncorhynchus; species Oncorhynchus mykiss. Next base: position 5,732,979 of record NC_048581.1, on the reverse strand, counting down.
AAAGGCGGCCATTGTGCCTCTCGCTCCTCGTGAAAAGCCAATTGTCCTGGTTGATATATTATCAAATAGATATTTGAAAAACACCTTGAGGATTGATTATAAAAAAGGTTTGCCATGTTTCTGTCGGTATTATGGATCTAATTTTGAGTTTTTTTGTCAACAAAACGTGAAGAATAAACGGAGGTATTTTGGCTATAAAAAATAATCTTTATGGAACAAAATGAACATTTGCTGTCTAACTGGGAGTCTCGCAAGTGAAAACATCCGAAGCTCAAAGGTAAACGATTTAATTGGATTGCTTTTCTGATTTTCGTGACCAAGCTCCCTGCTGCTAGCTGGACATAATGCTATGCTAGGCTATCGATAAACTTACACAAATGCTTGTCTTGCTTTGGCTGTAAAGCATAATTTCAAAATCTGAGATGACAGGGTGATTAACAAAAGGCTAAGCTGTGTTTCACTACATTTCACTTGTGATTTCATGAATATGAATATTTTCTAGTAAGAATTTTTGTCTGTTGCGTTATGCTAATTAGTGTAGTTGATGACAATTCTCCCGGAAACGGGAGGAGTAGTTCCAAAAGGTTAAAACACATTAAAACCTGCTAGCGGAACGTTGACAACATCCGGTGAAATTGCAGAGTGCAAAATATTTATTTATTTGAACTTTAACTTTCATACATTCACAAGTGCAAAGCTTAACTTCTTGTTAATCTAGCCACCGTGTCAGATTTCAGAAAGGCTTTGCGGCAAAAGCGAACCATGCGATTATCTGAGGACAGCACCCCATCAAACAAACACACGACAATCATATTTCAACCCGCCAGGCGCGACACAAACCTCAGAAATAACAATATAATTTGTGCCTTACCTTTGAAGAGCTTCTTCTGTTGGCACTCCAATATGTCCCATAAACATCACAAATGGTCCTTTTGTTCGATTAATTCCGTCGTTATATCTCCAAAATTTCCTTTTATTTGGTGCATTTGATTAAAAAAAACACTGGTTCCAACTCACCCAGCATGACTACAAAATATCTAATAAGTTACCTGTAAACGCTGTCCAAACATTTCAAACAACTTTCCTAATCTAACTTTAGGTATTTTAAAACATAAATAATCGAGAAAATTTAAGACGGGATAAACTGTGTTCAATACCGGATAAAAACAACGTGAAGCGCGTGACCTGGAGCGCGCATCAAAACATTAGAGAGCACTAGGCTGGACCCTCGTTCTGAATAACCGTACTTCTTAATTTCTCTAAAGAAAAACATCAACCAATTTCTAAAGACTGTTGACATCTAGTGGAAGCAATAGGAACTGCAACCAAGTGCCACACAAAACCATTTGAAAACAGAGTCACCTCAACAACAAAAAATTCCTCCTGGATGGTTTGTCCACGGGGTTTCACCTGCCAAATAAGTTATGTTAAACTCACAGACATTATTTTTACAGTTTTAGAAACCTTAGAGTGTTCTCTATTCGACTCTACCAATTATATAAATATCCTAGCTTCTGGGCCTGAGTAGCAGGTAGTTTACTTTGGGAACGCTTTTCATCCGGACGTGAAAATACTGCCCCCTATCCCAAACAGGTTATAGGGAAAGAAATTCCACAACTTAACTTCTAAAAAGGCAATTAATTGAAATGAATTCCCAGTGACCACCTCATGATGCTACAGTCCTCCTTTAAGACTCCATAATGTTTCATCATTAGATGCTACAGTCCTCCTTTAAGACTCCATAATGTTTCATCATTAGATGCTACAGTCCTCCTTTAAGACTGCATAATGTTTCATCATTAGATGCTACAGTCCTCCTTTAAGACTGCATAATGTTTCATCATTAGATGCTACAGTCCTCCTTTAAGACTGCATAATGTTTCATCATTAGATGCTACAGTCCTCCTTTAAGTCTCCATCATGTTTAGAATGTGTCTGGAAGCGCTACTCTATCTATTCTACTCTCATCCTTTCAGTTTTAATAATATTTAATAATAATGTTATAATAGGTAATAACTAACTTTAATAACTAGGGTTAATACCTGCCTGGCGCCCCAACAAAATCTTCATATTTACCCCCCTCTAACAATACCGCTACAGAATTAGCGTAGTAGGCCATGTAACTTAAGGTAATCAGAAATATGTATTCCTTGCCACCCATTCTGAAACTAACTGCAGCTCTATGTTAAGTGTTGCAGTCATTTCAGTCGCTGTAGTAGCTGACGGGTACAGTGTTGAGTCATCCGCATACATAGACTCACTGGCTTTACTCAAATGTCATTGGCATGTTGTTGGTAAAGATTGAAAAAAGTAGGTGCCAAACAGCTGCCCTGGGGAATTCCTGATTCTACCTTGATTTTGTTGTACAGGCTTCCATTAAAGAACACTCTTTGTGTTCCGTTAGACAGGTAGCTCTGGGGCGGCAGGTAGCCTAGTGGTTAGAGCGGTAGGCCATTAACCGAAAGATTGCTGGATCGAATCCCCGAGTTGACAAGGTAAAACTCTGTCGTTCTGCCCCTGAACAAGGCAGTCCTAGGCCATCATTGAAAAAATAATTTGTTTATAACTGACTTGCCTAGTTAAATAAAGGTTACATTTTCAAAGAAAAACTCTTTATCCACAATATAGCAGGGGGTGTAAAGCCATTTTTATCATCAATTTCTCTCAGCCAAACAGTCATTTGCAAGTGCTGTGCTTGTTGAATGAACTTCCCTATAAGCTAAAAGTCTATATTTGTTTAATGTAAAACAGCATTGTATCTGGTCAAATATTTTTTTCCCAAAATTGTAAGGGTTGGTAACAGGCTGATTGGTCAGCTATTTAAGCCAGTAAAGGGAGCTTTACTATTCTTGGGTAGTGGAATGACTTTAGCTTCCCTCCAGGCCTGAGGGTACACACTTTCTAGTAGGCTTAAAATAAAGACAAGGCAAATAGGAATGGCAATATCGGCCGCTATTATCTTCAATTTTCCATCCACGTTGTCAGACACCAGTGACTTGTCATTGTAGATTTTATTTGCCCAAAATTTCATTGAAGATGCTCCAAAGATTTTTACTATCATTCTTCATGTAATTTATCTTTGTTTCATTGTGTACTTTCTTATTTTTATTCAGTTTAGTCAAATGATGTCTCAATTTGCAATAGGTTTGCCAATCAGTTATTCAGCCAGACCTATATGCCATCTCTTTTGCCTCCCTCTTCATCATATCATTTTTAAAATTCCTCATCAATCCACGTGGATTTAACAGTTTTTACAGTCATTTTCTTAATGGGTGCATGCTTATTAGTAACTGGTATAAGCAGTTTCAAATGTGTCACGGGCAGTGTCTGGTTGCTCCTCATTACACACCACGGACCAACAAATATTATTTACATCAACAACATAGCAAAAATGTATGACCTCTTAAACACAATATTAGTCCCAGCCTTTGGAACTGTGGTTTTCCTAGACATGGCTCCTATATTGTGATCACTACATCTGGTGGATCTGGATACTGCTTTAAAACCCATTTCTGCAGCATTAGTAAAGATATGATCAAACCATGTTGATGATTTCATTCCTCTACTGTTTGTAACTACCCTGGTAGGTTGATTGATAACCTGAACAACCTGAAGGTTGCCGGCACTGGTTACAGTTTGAAGCTTTCTCTTGAGTGGGCAGCCTGATCACAGCTTTCCTCCAGTATTAGTTAATTAATTAACAGTGTCTTGAGTTTAGTTTGCCTGTTCTACAGTCTAGTAAAGATAGGGGGTTTGACTGCGACAGGCAATGTAACATCCATAATGTTTTAAGGAAAAGTTTTTGTAAAACAAGCACCTTACATTGGATCATCTTGAAACTTTCTCTCCAAAGCTACCTTTCATCAAGGTTTTATATGGTCTATTGGTTTCTCTCTTTTCATTGGCAGAATCCTTTTTCAGTGTTATGATATTCATTACATCCATATACACCAGTCTATCTTCCTGTCAACTAACAGAACTCTGCTGGTTATCCTGGTAACAGATACCGGTGGGCAGATCTATTGTATTTGTTCAAACTAAACTACAGCACTTACTTTGATGAGTCAAATCTGATCCTTTCTTCTCTTCTCCTCCTCTCACAGTTCCACTCAGCCCCATTGTTTTCCTGCAGTCCACCAGCAGCACAGACAAACTCTTCATACCCAGCAGTAAGGTGCTACCGGGAGAGGCACGACGCGGGGACTCCGGGAGGGAGGAAGGGCTAGCATTGTCCTAGTAACCATAAAGAGGGGACACAGACACATGTCATTATGTGCTTTACAGAAACCCAGCCCAGACCCAGATAGACCAAGCTGTATGCTAGACCAGACCAAGCTGTACCATCTGGTGTTCTGATCTGGAGAGACTCTTCTCTGCCTCGTCAGCATCAGGATGTTGTTGAGGCTCCCCAGAGGATCCAGGATCGTCATGTCTCTCACCTGTGTGAATGACAACATCAAACAGACAGTCAACCTATGATCTTCTATTGCGATCACAGGGTCTTACCAGAGCCATTAATATGTCTAAAAAGGGCCTAAATTTATGCCTTTAAAAAAAATACTGTTTGTGATGCAAGTGTGAAAGGGTCGTTCCATGAAATGGGTGTCTTTTACATCCCTTTGATATTTTATGTAGAAATGATGCACCAGAATTGGATTGTAGAATCCTGTTATACAAGATGAAGTGAGCTTTAATATAGACCACATGGAGAATAAAATACATCTAATTTAAAAAAATATATGTACCAATGGCAGTACTGAACAACATATTCAAGTGTAGAACTTCAGTAGAATCCCCCATTTAAAACCACATTAGTTCAACAATTGCATCGTTTGTGCCCCTGTTTTTAAGACAGTACTCACGGATGGAAATCGGATATTCTGACTCCTCCCTTTTCACTCCTAAAACGTCGTCCTCTTTTATTGAGATATCCTCCTCTTCCTCTTTTACTCCAAAAGGTTCTTCCTCTTCTTTCGCTACATTCTCCTCCTTCAATGTTACGGCATCTTCCTCATTTTTGATTCTGAAAGGTTCTTCCTCTTCTTTCACTATATTCTCCTTCTTCAATGTTACGGGATCTTCATCCTTTTTGATTCTGAAAGATTCTACCTTCTCATTTTCCACTCTGACAACCTCTTTCCCATCTTCCTCTTTCCCTGTAATATCATCCTCTTGTTTCAATGTGATAGCCTCCTCTTCCATTCTGAAAGCTTCTTCCTCTCCTTTCACCAGATCTTTCTCCGTCTAGTTTAGTGACCTCATGCTCCGGGCGATTAGCCTTGTGCAGTATCAAGTTAACACATTCGCTAATTTAAGAAGCAAACTACGTTTAAATTAACAAGTAGATGCGTAAACAGAATTGTGTTCTAAACACTAAGAATAATATACACAAGATTAGACTAAAGAGCTTAAATGCTCCGGATCTATGTTCGCTAGCAAACCACCGCATTGGTTGAAACGGAAGCCTTTTGTCTCTGTTGAAGAAGCCTCCTGTTCCGTCCACTAGATTATACGTCACGCAAGAAGCATCACCTGAAAAACTCACATCGCCATCTGCTGACTGGAGTGAGCAACACAGATCGGAACAAAAATAAAGCAACGTCAAAAGAAGTCATTTAAAAACAACCAGATGTTATGTTCTCTTACTTCTTACAGCCAATACTTTCCTCCAGGGCTGACCTGCCCATTAGGCAGGATTAGGTGACAGATTGACGAGGGTGGCATATTCCGAGCTAAATGGACCGAGGCTCATCACTAACAACACCTCACATAATTCTGCCCAAAAACAATAAAAAAAACTTCTCACTCAGCGGCATGTGGGCTATTTAGGTGAGTGGTGGTGTTGCCACATGAAGCAGTGCCCACTTTGCAAAAGGCAACATGGACAGGTATGTCTCTCTACCTGTGTAGAGCACATGCCCCTTTACCCTTCCAGTCTCTAAAGTGCCCTGGTATAATTTGTATTCATTTTTTAATATAGTTATTCTGAACTCTCTGCCTCAAAATTGTCATTAAATGTGCCTATGTGATTTGTATTTCCCTTCAACTTTTTGAAGATTAACCAGCCAGGAAATGCCCCTGTCTGAGTGCAGTCTACCACTATGTGTAGCTGTTAGCGATGATGCTAATGATCCACTATGTGTAGCTGTTAGCGATGATGCTAATGATCCACTATGTGTAGCTGTTAGCGATGATGCTAATGATCCACTATGTGTAGCTGTTAGCGATGATGCTAATGACAACCATCTTCTGGTTGATGAAAAAGCTTTCCCACAAACCTTGTCAATTAAATGTTAACAACAAAGCAGTCTGTTCCTACCTGGCAGAATATATAATGAATATTAGCATCAATCCAGTTGTGATTTGTTCAGCAAACTCTGCAATCACATGTGTGCTACAGCCACCACTTACCAAGCAAGGCTCTTGCTGGTGTCACTTCAATTAAAGGGTATCTACACATAAAAATGAACATGTCTTAGATTTTTCTCAGACTTCAAAAGTGGTCTCCTGATGTGGTTTAAGTATTGTTGTGAACTTAGAACATCCAATGTTGTTGTTAACCAGAAAATCAGGGACATGTCAGAAACCTGGAAAAACAAAAAGGAGAAAATGGAATTTAGGTTAAAAAAAATTGTGGTTAACCTCAAATATACTAATTGATTAAAAAAATCAAAGTAAAATGTAATACATAAAAAAGGTTTAAACGTTGTAAATTATATCATAAATAGGACTGGTGGAGTTGTCACACATGCAGATAACAAAAATATATGGAAATGTCTGCACTACCCAAAATTACAACCAAACTAATTGCAGCATTACCACAAAAATGGTGGAAAGGGGAAAAAAGTAAGAAACGTGTCTGTCAGTCCTGCATTAAAGACCAACATTGGTTAAAGAACATTATGAATGACGCAAGATTCAAAACTTGGAACTTTTCAATTTGAATTATTATACAAAATTATTGCAACCAATACAATGTTCTATATATGGGGGATACAATGAACCTCTGTAGATTGGGCTGCGAAGAGACAGAATCATTAGATCTTTTGTTTTAGTTCTGTCCATATGTAGCTTGTTTTTGGTCGCATGTCAAGGAATGACAACATTTACCTGGAGCTAACTCTGCAGACAGCACTACTGGGGGATTTGAAAAGTCATAGTCAATTGAACAATAATATAATAATACTTTTAGCAAACATGTTTATTTTTAATTTACTATCTGCAGCAACTATGAGAATATAAAGGTCAAGAACTTTTGTGAAACATCACAGTTAAAAATATATGGCAAATAGAAATCAAACGGGGTGGTCTTCAGAGATAGATGGGAGAGGTTTAGGGTAACTGAAGGATAGGACTGGATGGTCTTCAGAGATAGATGGGAGAGGTTTAGGGTAACTGAAGGATAGGACTGGATGGTCTTCAGAGATAGATGGGAGAGGTTTAGGGTAACTGAAGGATAGGACTGGGTGGTCTTCAGAGATAGATGGGAGAGGTTTAGGGTAACTGAAGGATAGGACTGGATGGTCTTCAGAGATATATGGGAGAGGTTTAGGGTAATGGAAGGATAGGACTGGATGGTCTTCAGAGATATATGGGAGAGGTTTAGGGTAACTGAAGGATAGGACTGGATGGTCTTCAGAGATATATGGGAGAGGTTTAGGGTAACTGAAGGATAGGACTGGATGGTCTTCAGAGATAGATGGGAGAGGTTTAGGGTAACTGAAGGATAGGACTGGATGGTCTTCAGAGATGGATGGGAGAGGTTTAGGGTAACTGAAGGATAGGACTGGATGGTCTTCAGAGATAGATGGGAGAGGTTTAGGGTAACTGAAGGATAGGACTGGATGGTCTTCAGAGATAGATGGGAGAGGTTTAGGGTAATGGAAGGATAGGACTGGATGGTCTTCAGAGATAGATGGGAGAGGTTTAGGGTAACTGAATGATAAAACACTATTGTATAATACACTGTGTCTGTAAAATGTACATAGTATGTATAAGCTGGACTTAGAAGCCAAAAAGTTGTTGTGCATTAGTTTCCTCCAATCAGGGAAGGGGTGACAGGGTTAGTGGAAAACAAAGGAAAATATATGTTTATACATACAGTGCCTTTAGAAAGTATTACAAATGTATATGTATTTTTAAACAGAAATAACTGATTTACATAAGTATTCAGACCCTTTGCTATGAAAATTGAAATTGAGCTCAGGTGCATCTTGTTTCCATTGATCATCCTTGAGATGTTTCTACAACTTGATTGGAGTCCACCTGTGGTAATTTCAGTTGATTGGACATGATTTGGAAAGGCACACACCTGTCTATATAAGGTCCCACAGTTTGCAGCGCAAGTCAGAACAAAAATGTAATGACTTCTTATGACATTGTTTGCCAGACTGAACATTGTAAATCATTTTTTTCCAAACTGCGTTACCCACTCCAGTCAGCAGATGGCGATATGAGTTTTTCAGGTGATGCTTCTTGCGTGACGTATAATCTAGTGGACGTGACAGGAGGACTTCTTCAACAGCGACAAAAGGCTTCTGATTGAAACACGCTGTGCTTTGCGAGCAAACCTAAAACCAAAACATTGAAGCTCTTTAGACCAATCTTGTGTATTTACTCTTAGGTAAACATAATTATATTCAAAACGCTATCTACTGGTTCATTTAAACGTCATTTGCTTGTTAAATTAGCAAATGTGTTACATTGATACTGTGTAACTTTAATCTGTCCCCTCGCCCATACCCGGGCGCGAACCAGGGACCCTCTGCACGCATCAACATCAGTCACCCACGAAGCATCGTTACCCATCGCTCCACAAAAGCGGGAACCACTACTTCAAGGTGTCAGAGCAAGTGACGTCACCAATCGAAACGCCACTTAGCGCGCACTATCTACGGAAAGATATTCTCACTAATACCCAAGAACAAGGAGGTCTTTTAGATTTCAATACTCTAAATAATACTTTTAAAATAAATTGGAATCTGAAGTATATTATGAACCAGAACAGTATTTGGAATGTCATGCCCTTAGTATTTATTTGACTCTGGTAGTGGTTTAGAATTTTTTGCTTTGATGTCATTTCGATGTTGATAAAATCCTAGTAAAATTGGTCAAATTCTATAAGTCGATTTTAGCTTGGATGTTAGCGTATAAACACAATTTTCCCCCTCACAGATACTTTCTATGGAACAACTAAGATATACAATTTAAAAAGAAGTCAATTTTTTTTGTAACTGGTTTGAGAATAACTGGCTACTGATCAACCTAACCACAAATATTAGTCTCTTAGCTCTTATGGCAGGACTTTGACTGTGGTACATCACCTCCCTAGTCAACCTATTGTGTGTATTGATCATATTGAACAGCCTTACCTATAGAGTAGCACCACCACCCATCAGCCCATTCTCTTCTTGATGTCAAAGCTGCAGTGTATTGTTGCTATAGGATTTTATGATTAATAATCCTATTTATTTCAAGCCCCACTAAGATGTCACCATACTATTCATGCGCAAATATTTATATAACAACCATCACATCTTAGTTAACTTGGAGTCACATGATGATATCTTGTGTGGTTCTCCCACTACGATTCGGGAACCCATGTCGTTTATTAGGCTACAGATGAAATAAGTTATGAACTTCACAGGTGGGTGAAACTGCACGTGATGAGCTCGATGCTCCATTCCAATACATTTTGAGGGTCTTATTCTGGTGACATGATGACAGATGCTTGGTTGCCATTTGACAAATAAAAAAATTGCTCTCACCCATGATAATCTCATCAATCGGGTAACAACGTTTATTCAACCAGTGGGAGGTTTGTAAATGCCCCCAGGAAAGTAAAACAAAGAACTCTTCATTGAGACAATGATAAATAGCAATCCGTGGGAGAGTTGTGGTGGATATTATAAAATAAGGATCTGCTGGAGTCCAAGTCAAACCAAGATTCTTTATTTCTGAGCTCAGAGAGAATAACAGAGTTACACAGCGCAGTGTAGACAGTCTGAATTCCTGAAGCATTGGGTGATGAGCACATATCTTTATAGTTTCCTATTCCTGGGCGGGACTTTATTCATACAAGGACACAGGTGTAAATTGGTTTGCAACACAGGATGATACTCCCAAGAACAGGAGCTTATAATACATTTCACAAGGTTAGTCACATACTCAGTTTTGTGGACACACAAACAACTAACATTTTCATTTCATTAAATCATCAGTGGGCAACAATACAAACGTCAACAATGGAACTAATGCATCACATCCAAATATCACTTGATTATCTGTAGTGCTGGAGGAATGACACACCCAGATAAACACACAGTCAGAGTTTAAAAAAGGACCATTTAAACACATGGAATCTGATCTACTCTATATTCAAACTGACATTCTCCATATTCAATTCATGTTTTCTAATAGAAACAAACAACTATATGTTTAAGTATACTTTGTACAATTCACTTTCATCTGGTAAAAACAAGTAAACACATTCTTAGTCAACAATATAAGACAACAGGAGCACTGTGTATGTTCTCTGATTCATTTTAAGTCAATGTGATGTGAAATATCAATATTACAAGTAATTCTTCTCTTTTGTGTGGATTCTCTTATGACGTTGAAGTGACTGTGATGAGTAATATGTTTTCCCACAGTCTGAGTATTTTGTAAGCCTTCTCATGTATTCTTTCAGGCTTCCTAAATGGGCAAACACTTTGCACACTGGGAGCAGTGGTAAAGCTTCTCCCCTGTGTGCAGTCTCATGTGTTTTAATTTTTTAAATGTTTAATTTTACCTCCCTTTTTCTCCCCAATATCGTGGTATCTAATTGTTAGTAGCTACAATCTTGTCTCATCGCTACAACTCCCGTACGGGCTCGGGAAAGACGAAGGTCAAAGTCATGCGTCCTCCGATACACAACCCAACCAAATCGCAGTGTTAAGCAGTGTTAAGGCTTCTCCCCTGTGTGTATTTTCCCCTGTTGGTTCAGGTGTCCTTTCTGGTTAAAACTCTTTCCAGGACCTCAAGTCTTTTCTATTTTTACCAATGACCATACAGTTTTTAAATTCCTCATCAATCCATGGAGCCTTAACAGTTCTAACAGTCAGTTTCTTAACAGGTACATGTTTATCAATAATTGGAAGAAACAATTTAATATGGTAAAAACAGGTAAACACATTGTCAGTGTACAATATAAGACAACGGGAGCACTGTGTGTGTTCTCTGATGAATTTTAAGTCAATGTGATGTGAAATATCAATATACACGCTAAGAGAAGTCATTTCTCTCTCCTGTGTGGATTCTCTAAAGACGTTTAAGTGACTGTTATGAGTAATATGTTTTCTCACAGTCTGGCCTTTTGTAAGCATTCTCCTCTGTGTGCAGTCTCATGTGTTCTCTCAGGCTTCCTAAATGGGCAAAAGCTTTGCACGCTGGGAGGAGTGGAAAGGCTTCTCACCTGTGTGTATTTTCTCATGATGTTTCAGGTTCCCTAAATTGTTAAAACTCTTTCCACACTGGGAGCAGTGATAAGGCTTCTCCCCTGTGTGTATTCTCTCATGTTGTTTCAGGGTCCCTAAATTGTTAAAACTCTTTCCACACTGGGAGCAGTGGTAAGGCTTCTCCCCTGTGTGTATTCTCTCGTGAACTTTCAGGTTTGATTTCTCATTAAAACCCTTTCCACACTGGGAGCAGTGGTAAGGCTTCTCCCCTGTGTGTATTCTCTCATGTCGTTTCAGTTTCCCTAAACCGATAAAACTCTTTCCACACTGGGAGCAGTGATAAGGCTTCTTCCCTGTGTGTATTCTCTCATGTCGTTTCAGTTTCCCTAAATCGTTAAAACTATTTCCACACCGGGAGCAGTGATAAGGCTTCTCCCCTGTGTGTATTCTCTCGTGCAGTTTCAGATGCCCTGGCCGGTTGAAACACTTTCCACACTGGGAGCAGTGGTAAGGCCTCTCCCCTGTGTGTATTCTCTCATGTTGTTTTAGGTTCCCTAAATTGTTAAAACTCTTTCCACACTGGGAGCAGTGGCAAGGCTTCTCCCCTGTGTGTATTCTCTCGTGAACTTTCAGGTTTGATTTCTCATTAAAACCCTTTCCACACTGGGAGCAGTGGTAAGGCTTCTCCCCTGTGTGTATTCTCTCATGTCGTTTCAGTTTCCCTAAACCAATAAAACACTTTCCACACTGGGAGCAGTGATAAGGCTTCTTCCATGTGTGTATTCTCTCATGTCGTTTCAGTTTCCCTAAATCGTTAAAACTATTTCCACACCGGGAGCAGTGATAAGGCTTCTCCCCTGTGTGTATTCTCTCGTGCAGTTTCAGATGCCCTGGCCGGTTGAAACACTTTCCACACTGGGAGCAGTGGTAAGGCTTCTCCCCTGTGTGTATTCTCTCATGAGCTTTCAGGTGTGCTTTCTGGTTAAAACTCTTTCCACACTGGGAGCAGTGGTAAGTCTTCTCCCCTGTGTGTATTTTCTCATGTTGTTTCACGTCCCATAACCGGTTACAACCCTTTCCACAGTGGGAGCACTGGTGTCGTCTTGCTGGTTTGGACGTCCCTGGCTCTGGTTCCTCTGAGTCTGGTCTTTCTCCTGCCAAAGACAAGTGTTTAAAAAAAATAGGGACCTGAATGAAACCACATGATAAAACAACCTTGCTACGAGAGTAAATCCTAATCAGATCTCTCAATAACCTGAGGCCAGTTTTAACAATCTTAGTGTGATTTTAAAACAAATGTAGAGCTTCCTGGTAATTACTGCTATGTTTACATTACTTATTTTATTCATCCTGTTTTACAAGTCAGAACACAAAAAACAGACAATTCTATGACACTCAAGACACAGACGTTGCTGGATTCCTATCAAGCAGGTGGTTCTAAATACAGTATATCACAAAAGTGAGTACACCCCTCACATTTTTGTAAATATTTGAGTATATCTTTTCATGTGACAACACTGAAGAAATGACACTTTGCAACAATGTAAATTAGTGAGTGTACAGCTTGTTTAACAGTGTAAATTTGCTGTCCCCTCAAAATAACTTAACACACATTAATGTCTAAACTGCTGGCAACAAAAGTGAGAATGTCCAAATTGGGCCCAAAGTGTCAATATTTTGTGTGGCCACCCACCATCATTTTCTGCATCACTGCCTTAACCCTCTTGGGCATGGAGTTCACCAGAGCTTCACAGGTTGCCACTGGAGTCCTCTTCCACTCCTCCATGACGACATCACGGAGCTGGTGGATGTTAGAGACCTTGCACTCCTCCACCTTCCATTTGAGGATGCCCCACAGATGCTCAATAGGGTTTAGGTCTAGAGACATGTTTGGCCAGTCCATCACCTTTACCCTCAGCTTCTTTAGCAAGGCAGTGGTCGTCTTGGAGGTGTGTTTGGGGTCGTTATCATGTTGTATGTATGTCACAGTACATCTTGGCATTCATGCTTCCCTCAATGAACTGTAGCTCCCCAGTACCGGCAGCACTCATGCAGCACCAGACCATGACACTCCCACCACCACGCTTGACTGTAGGCAAGACACACTTGTCTTTGTACTCCTCACCTGGTTGCCGCCACACACGCTTGACACCATCTGAACCAAATAAGTTTCTTGGTCTCATCAGACCACAGGACATGGTCCAGTAATCCATGTCCTTAGTCTGCTTGTCTTCAGCAAACTGTTTGCGGACTTTCTTATGCATCATCTTTAGAAGAGGCTTCCTTCTGGCACGACAGCCATGCAGACCAATTTGATGCAGTGTACGGCGTATGGTCTGAGCACTGACAGGCTGACCCCTCACCCCTTCAACCTCTGCAGCAATGCTGGCAGCACTCATACGTCTATTTCCCAAACACAACCTCTGGATATGACGCTGAGCACGTGCACTCAACTTCTTTGGTCGACCATGGCGAGGCCTGTTCTGAGTGGAACCTGTCCAGTAAAACCGCCGTATGGTCTTGGCCACCGTGCTGCAGCTCAGTTTCAGGGTCTTGGCAATCTTCTTATAGCCCAGGCCATCTTTATGTAGAGCAACAATAATTTTTCTCAGATCCTCAGAGAGACCTCTGCCATGAGGTGCCATGTTGAACTTCCAGTGACCAGTCAGTATGAGGGAGTGTGAGAGCGATGACACCAAATTTAACACACCTGCTCCCCAGTCACACCTGAGCCCTTGTAACACTAACGAGTCACATGACACCGGGGAGGGAAAATGGCTAATTGGGCCCATTTTGGACATTTTCACTTAGGGGTGTACTCACTTTTGTTGCCAGCGGTTTAGACATTAATGGCTGTGTGTGGAGTTATTTTGAGGGGACAGCAAATGTACACTGTTATACAAGCTGTACACTCACTACTTTACATTGTAGAAAAGTGTCATTTCTTCAGTGTTGTCACATGAAAAGATATACCTAAATATTTACAAAAATGTGAGGGGTGTACTCACTTTTGTGATATACTGTATATAACTTTCATAGCTGCTTTAAACCCCATTTCTGCAGCATTAGTAAAGATATGATCAAACCATGTTGATGATTTCATTCCTCTACTGTTTGTCACTACCCTGGTAGGTTGATTGATAACCTGAACAAGGTTGCCGGCACTGGTTACAGTTCGAAGCTTTTGCTTGAGTGGGCAGCCTGATCACAGCTTTTCTTCAGTACTAGTTAATTAATGACCAAAGTCTTGAGTTTAGTTTGCCTGTTCTACAGTCTTGTAAAGATAGGGGCGTTGACTGCGACAGGCAATGTAACATCCATAATGTTTTAAGGAAAAGTTTTTGTAAAACAAGCACCTTACATTGGATCATCTTGAAACTTTCTCTTGATCATTAAAACCTTCTCTCCGAAGCTAACTTTCATCAAGGTTTTATATGGTCAATTGGTTTCTCTCTTTTCATTGGCAGAATCCTTTCTCAGTGTTATATTCATAACATCCATATACCTGTCAACTAACAGAACTCTGCTGGTTATCCTGGTAGCAGATACCAGTCTATCTTCCTGGTAACAGATCTATTGTATTTGTTCAAACTAAACTACAGCACTTACTTTGATGTGTCAAATCTGCTCCTTTCTTCTCTGCTCCTCCTCTCACAGTTCCACTCAGCCCTGTTGTTTTCCTGCAGTCCACCAGCAGCACAGACAACCTCTTCCTACCCAGCAGTAAGGTGCTACCAGGAGAGGCACGATACAGGGACTCCGGGAGGGAGGAAGGGCTAGCGTTGTCCTGGTAACCATAAAGAGGGGACACGGACGCACATCATTATGGATGCTGATGTCATGAAGTGATTTACAGAAACCCAGCCCAGACCCAGAGAGATCAAGCTGTATGCTAGACCAGACCAAGCTGTATGCTAGACCAGACCAAGCTGTATGCTAGACCTGCTGATGCCACTGTTGACATGAAGTGTTTTACAGAAACCCATCCCAGACCCAGAGAGAGCAAGCTGGCCAGACCAAGCTGTACCATCTGGTGTTCTGATCTGGAGAGACTCTTCTCTTCCTCGTCAGCATCAGGATGTTGTTGAGGCTCCCCAGAGGATCCACCATAGTCATGTCTCTCTTCTGTGTGAACGAGGACATCAAACAGATCGTAAACTTATGACCATCTATTGCAATCATAGAGTTACAAGAGGCATGCATATGTCTAAAATGGCCACTTTCATCATGATTTCCTAAAATAGTGTTTGTGATGCAAATGTAAAAGGGTCGTTCCACAAAATGGGTGGCTTTTGCATCCCTTTGTTATTTTAAGTAGAAAATATGCACCAATATAGAATTTTAAAAGCCTGTTATATTAGATGAGGGGAACTTCAATATAGACCACATGGAAAATTCAATACATCTAATTGAAAAGTCCCTAAAATATATGAACCAATGGCAGATTGACCCTTTAACAATTCCTACAGTACTGAACAACATATTCAAGTGTAGAACTTCAGTAGAATGCCACTTTAAAACCACACATTAGTTCAACAACGGCATAGTTTGTGTCCCTGTTAAAGACAGTACTCACTGGTGTTAATCTCATATTCGGTCTCTTCCTCTTTCACCCCCAAAACGTCTTCCTCCTTCACCTTTATTGAGACAGCATCCTCTTCCTCTCTAAACGGTTCTTTCTCTTCTTTCACTATAACAGCCTCCTCTTCCTCCTTTTTCATTCTGAAAGATTCTTTCTCCATACAGCAGACTCCCTCTTCATTAGCAAGGGAGGAGTAGTTTAGTGAGCTCATGGTCAGGGATGTTATCTAGCTAGCTAGCATTAGCGTCTAGCCTAGTGCTAGGCTCAGTATCAATCTTTAACACGTTTGCAAATTGAACCAGTTGATACGTCAACCGAAACTTGTTGAAAACACTGAGATTAGCTAATGTACATTAACATGGTCTAAAACGTCAATCTTTCAGTTTTTATGTTGTCTAGCAAGCTATCGAGGTGGTTGAAAGAGTTGGCGCCTTGTTGTTCCTGAAGAAGCGTCCGTCCAGTCCATTATACGTCACGAAAGAAGAGTCAACTGAAAGACGCCCATCGCCATCTGCTGACTGGAGTCGGTAACGCAGTTTGGAAACAGTTACTACACTTTTTGTATTGGAAAGAACGTCATAATAATTTAACAATAAGCTGATACATTTTCTCTTCCAAATAATACGTTCCTGTACACTGACGTAGAAGCTTAATATGAATATGTAGATGATTAATAAATACTTCTATGAATAGGTAGTGTGTTGATATACATTTTCTCTGTTAATTTTTCACATTCTTTTTTATCTACATGTGACCACACTCTTCCCTTAAAGCCACGCTCTATAAGATACAAATCATCCTGTAAACAACAGAACAAATGCATCACATGCAAATAGCACTTGATTATCTGTAGTGCTTTACACTGGGTAGACAAAACATTAAGAACAGCTGCTCCTTCCATGACTTAGAAAGACTAGGTGAATCCAGGCTAAAGCTATGATCCCTTACTGATGTCACTAGTTAAATCCACTTCAATCCGTGTAGATGAAGGGGGAGACAGGTTAACAGACAGTGACACATTCAATACTGCCTTGCACACTCTCGCCTGCATCTAGCTGAAATAGAGATATCACTGGACAAATTCAGGTATGTTTATCCCCGTTTTGTTCCATTTAAACGTTTGTCAACAGAATCGGCGGAATGAATACACCCCTGATCATGCAAAAACACAGTTCACTTTCATTACAGACACGTTGTATTCCTTCTTGCATCTATGTGCTCTCCTCTTATCACCTTCTCCCTTTGTTTCTGTACTTCAATGCACAACACATCCGCTGTATGTGACCAGGCGAAAAAACCTTTCCAAGCCAAACCATTTCATAACTGAAACACACAGCTTACATTGTTGTCACCATATTAGCTAAAGTAACATCATAGTCAACAGAGCTAATAGAACTAACTCGTTAGTAAACCTGCTACAATCATGCAGTAACGTTACAGTGTACAGTCAGTAAGCAGTTTAGCACTTACCTTGGCGGGTCCCAGTGGCAATAAATTAGTAAAACCAAAAGCTTGCCTTGACTTGGAAAAGTTCCAGTGTTGTGTTGGATAGTCATAGCCAGCTAGCTAACATAGCATCCCTCTGTTTGAGCCAAGTGTTTGAGTAGACTAAACTAGATAGCTGCATTTGCTAGCTAAGTAAGTGAAAATGAAAGTGGAAAATAAATGACGAAATATCTCTCTCTCGCTTCTCCTTCATTTTGGAATAAAATAATTTGTTCAAAACTGTTCAACTATTGTATTTTTATCTCTTTTAGTCAACTACTCACCACATGTTATGCACTGCAGTGCTAGCTAGCTGTAGCTTATGCTTTCAGTACTAGATACATTCTTTGATCCTTTCATTGGTTGGACATCATGTCAGTTCATGCTGCAAGAGCTCTGATAGGTTGGAGGACGTCCTCCGGAAGTTGTCATAATTACTGTGTAAGTCTATGGAAGGGCTTGAGAACCATGAGCCTCCTAGGTTTTGTATTGAAGTCAATGTACCCAGAGGAGGATGGAGGATGCAAAATAATATGTTTTAATAAATTATTTGGTGACGTGATTATATTTAGTATGGTTTTATCTAAAAAGGACCACTTTTAAATATTTTACCATTTTAATTTTTCTGAAAATAACTGAGGACGATGGTCCTCCCCTTCCTCCTCTGAGGAGACCCCACTGCACCCAAAGGACACCCAGCCAATTTGACACATTTGTGGGAAGCATTGGAGTCAACATGGGCCAGCATCCCTGTGGAAAGCTTTCGACACCTTGTAGAGTCCATGCCCCGACGAATTGAGGCTAATCTGAGGGAGAAAGAGGAGGGTCCAACTTCATATTAGGAAGGTGTTCGAAATGTTTGGTATAATCAGTGGATATATCTGCCATTTAGCAGACACTTTTATCTAAAGGGATTTGCAGTCATGTTTGCAAACAATTAACATATGGGTGGTCCCAGGAATCAAACCCACTACCCTGGTTTAACAAGCACTATACTCCACCAACTGAGCTACAGGACCACAAGGAATGATCAAGGAATGACGCAGATAAACACACACAGCCTGAGTTTCAGAAATATAATTGAATCAAAGACCGTAACATTGAAACTGCATATTTAGTTACAATCAAATATTATTTGTCACATGCGCTGAATACAACAGGTGTAGATCTTAACGTGAAATGCTTACTGACAAGCCCTTAACCAACAACGTAGATAAGAAAAATAAGGGTTGAGAAAATATTCCCAAAATAAAAAGTTTTAAAAAGTAGCTCAGTACCGAGGGGTAGCTCAGGCCTGAGGTACCCCTCGGTCCTGAGCTTCCTCAGTAATGAGGCAGCCCTCAGTCCAGGTGGGCCCTTTGTTAGGGTTACTAGGCCAAGGTCGGCGGCGAGGGTCGCCACTCAAATGACGCTAGGAAAGCGGACTAAGACTATGGTAGAGTGGCGTCCACGTCCCGCCACAGTGGACAGACGCCCACCCAGACCCTCTCCTATGGGTTTAGGTGTGCGGCCGGGAGTCCGCACCTTTGGGGGGGGGGGGGGGGGGGGGGGGGGGGGTACTGTCACGCCCTTGCCTTAGTTATCTTTGTTTTCTTTATTATTTTGGTTAGGCCAGGGTGTGACATGGGTGATGTATGTGTTTCGTCTTGTCTAGGGGTTTATTAGATTTATGGGGTTGTGTTCATGTTAGGTGTCTAGGTAAGTCTATGGTTGCCTAGATTGGTTCTCAATCAGAGGATATATATAGAGGAGGTACCAGCACAGTGTCAATGTGGAGGCTATATACAGGAGGTACCAGTACAGAGTCAATGTGGAGGCTAGTACAGGGGGTACCAGTACCGAATCAATGTGGAGACTATATACAGGGGGTACCAGTACAGAGTCAATGTGGAGGCTATATACAGGAGGTACCAGTACCGAGTCAATGTGGAGACTATATACAGGGGGTACCAGTACAGAGTCAATGTGGAGGCTATATACAGGAGGTACCAGTACCGAGTCAATGTGGAGGCTATATACAGGGGGTACCAGTACAGAGTGGAGGCTATACAAAGGATGTTTACATACGCTTAGGTTGGAGTCATTAAAACTCGGTTTTCAACCACTCCACAAATGTCTTGTTGACAAACTATAGTATATGCAAGTATAAACACCATGGGACCACACAGCCGTCATACCGCTCAGGAATGAGACTTGTTCTGTCTCCTGGAGATCAACATACGTTGGTGCGAAAAGTGCAAACCAGTCCCAGAACAACAGCAAAAGACCTTGTGAAGATGCTGGAGGAAACAGGTACAAAAATATCTATATCCATAGTAAAATGAGTCCTATATCAACGTAACCTGAAAGGCCGCTCAGCAAGGAAGAAGCCACTGAAGAAGGACCTTGGCTAGGGATGTATCCTTGTTTTGAATCCCAGCCACGGTAGGAGGCCTTTTGCCTTTTGGTTGGCCGCCGTTGTAAATAAGAATTTGTTCTTAACTGACTTGCCAAGTTAAATAAAGGTTCAATAATAAATAAATCAAATACAAATAAAGTACAGAGAGATAATTGATGAAAACCTGCTCCAGAGCACTCAGGACCTCAGACTGGGGCAAAGGTTCACCTTCCAACAGAACAACGACCCTAAGCACACTGACAAGACAACACAGAAGTGGCTTCGGGACACGTCTCTGAATGTCCTTGTGTGGCAAAGCCAGAGCCTGGACTTGAACCCGATCGAACATCTCTGGAGAGACCTGAAAATAGCTGTGCAGCGACGCTCCCCATCCAACCTGACAGAGGTTGAGAGGATCTGCAGAGAAGAATGGGAGAAAAATACAGGTGTGCCAAGCTTGTAGCGTCATACCCAAGAATACTTGAGGCTGTAATCGCTGCCAAAGGTGCTTCAACAAAGTACTGAGTTAAGGGTCTGAATACTTATGTAAATGTTATATTTCAGTTTTTAATTATAAAATACATTTGCAAACATTTCTAAAACCCTGTCTTTGCTTTGTCATTATGGGGTGTTGTGTGTAGATTGATGAGGAAAACATCCCAATTGAATCCATTTTAGATTAAGACGAACATAACAAAATGTGGAACAAGTCAAGATGTCTGAATGCGTTGTATGTAGACCAGAATATCAGGAACAGGCTGGATGTGAGAAGGATTCAGGAAGTAAACTGAAAATGACAATTCCCTTCTATGGTTTTCAATTATGAAGAGGTGGAATTGGAATTTGATTTACTTCCTGAATTTACTGGAATTGAATTGGAATTGACTCCAAACCTGGTTTTACTACAAAGCTGTCAGCTTCATCATTCAGTCAATCGATGTAATAATGCATAACGCTCACAGATGTGCTTGTTCTCATTCAGAGAAAATTTTTTAGTTGAATAACAGAATAGAAGAAAAACATTTTATTATGCACCTGAATAACTTGGACATGGACAACCTGGTTGATTCTCTGCTCAACAACACTGATTGTGAATCAATCTGGTTGATTCTCTGCTCAACAACACTGACTGTGAATCAATCTGGTTGATTCTCTGCTCAACAACACTGACTGTGAATCAATCTGGTTGATTCTCTGGTTGATTCTTCATCACCGTCACTGGAGTCTCTTCACTGTCTGATCTTCATTCCCACAGCCTTCATCTCCATCCCTGGAGTCTCTTCACTGTCTGATCTTCATTCCTACAGCCTTCATCTCCATCCCTGGAGTCTCTTCACTGTCTGATCTTCATTCCTACAGCCTTCATCACCATCCCTGGAGTCTCTTCACTGAGTAAGTAAAGATAGTATAAGAAACCTCTCCCATTCTACTTGTCTATTATCTTTGTTTAGAAATAGTCATTTGTGTGACCTACTGATTTTCCCTACAATTCATTTTAAGGATTTAGAAATATTGAAATGGTAGAAGGAGGAATGTCAGAGTCTGGAATATAAATATATACCGTTTGTTTAAAATGTATATGATGGTGTGTCTAGACATTATGGACCGTATATGAATATAAAAGGTTTGTACAGCAGTAGTTATATAGGATAAGCCTTGACTAGAATACAGGGTGGAGTACTGGGTGGTAGACGGCTAGTAACAGTGACTAAGTTCAGGGCAGGATACTGGGCGGAGGCCGGCTAGAAGTGACTATTTGAACATTGATATTGGACAGCCTTACCTATAGAGTAGCACCACCACCCATCAGACCATTCTCATGTTGATGTCAAAGCTGCAGTGTATTG
Organism: Oncorhynchus mykiss; assembly: GCF_013265735.2. Taxonomy (NCBI): domain Eukaryota; kingdom Metazoa; phylum Chordata; class Actinopteri; order Salmoniformes; family Salmonidae; genus Oncorhynchus; species Oncorhynchus mykiss. The sequence continues at coordinate 5,711,250 of NC_048581.1, read as the reverse complement.
TTGCTATAGGAGTTTATGATTAATAATCCTATTTCAAGACACACCATACTATTCATTTAAAGCCCCTCTGTCAGATATAAACCATCAGAGTGGGAAACCAACTGACATGGAAACAATGGAGCAAATGTATCACTATCAGAGGGGTGTATTATGACATCATATAGAACTACTCAGACATTCCAAATATCACTTGATTATCAGAGGGGTGAATTATGACATCATATAGAACTACTCAGACATTCCAAATCAGGCTTCATCCACATCATGAAGGTGGATATTGATCCAACCATCTCAAAAGTAATGACCGGGCTGATGGAAACAGGATATGCCTGTACACTTTTATAAATGGTGACAGACGATTTGTTACTTCGTTTGACAATTTGTTTGTATATTTGTGTCAGTAAAAATGTCTAAGTGAGAAATGGCTGTGGAAACTCCTTAATGATAACAATCACATCTTAGTTAACTTGGAGTCACATGATATGTTGTGTGGTCCTCCCACTATGACTTGAGAAACCACGTAGTTTATTAGGCTACAGATTAAATAAGTTATGAACTTCACAGGGTTGTGAAAGTGCATGTGATGAGCTTGATGCTCCATTCCAATACATTTTGAGGTTCTTATTCTGGTGACATGATGATCGATGCTTGGTTGCCATTTAACAAATAAAATAATAATCTCATCTATCGGGTAATGTTTATTCAACCAGTGGGAGCGTTGTAAATGCCCCCAGGAAAGTGGAACGAGGAACTCTTCATTGAGACAATAATACACAGCAATCTGTGGGAGAGTTGTGGTGGATATTATAAAATAAGGATCTGCTGGAGTCCAAGTCAAACCAAGATTCTTTATTTCTGAGCTCAGAGAGAATAACAGAGTTACACAGCGCAGTGTAGACAGTCTGAATTCCTGAAGCATTGGGTGATGAGCACATATCTTTATAGTTTCCTGTTCCTGGGAGGGACTTTATTCATACAAGGACACAGGTGCAAATTGGTTTGCAACACAGGATGATACTCCCAAGAACAGGAGCTTATAATAGGACAGTTTCACAAGGTTGTGAACATTTTCATTTCATTAAATCATCAGTGGGCTACAATACAAATGTCAACAATGGAACTAATGCATCACATCCAAATATCACTTGATTATCTGTAGTGCTGGAGGAATGACACACCCAGATAAACACAAAGAGTTTAAAAAAAGGACAGTTTAAAAGAAGGAACCTGATCTTCTTTATATTCAAACTGACAGACTCCATATTCACTTCATGTCTTCTAATAGAAACAAACAAATATATGTTTGAGTATACCCTGTACCATTTAATTTCATCTGGTAAAGACAGGTAAACATATTGTCAGTCAACAATATAAGACAACGGGAGCACTGTGTATGTTCTCTGATGAATTTGAAGTCAATGTGATGTGAAATATCAACATACACGCTAAGAGAAGTAATTTCTCTCTCCTGTGTGGATTCTCTAATGACATTTAAATGACTGTTATGAGTAATATGTTTTCCCACAGTTTGAGCCTTTATAAGCCTTCTCCTCTGTGTGCAGTCTAATGTGTTCTTTCAGGCTTCCTAAATGGGCAAAAGCTTTGCACCCTGGGAGGAGTGGTAAGGCTTCTGCCCTGTGTGTATTCTCTCATGTCGTTTCAGCTCCCCTGACCGGTTGAAACACTTTCCACATTGGGAGCAGTGGTAAGGCTTCTCTCCTGTGTGTATTCTCTCATGTTGTTTCAGGTCCCACGACTGGTTGAAGCACTTTCCACACTGGGAGCAGTGGTAAGGCTTCTCTCCTGTGTGTATTCTTTCATGTTGTTTCAGGTTTCCTCTCTGGTTGAAACACTTTCCACATTGGGAGCAGTGGTAAGGCTTCTCTCCTGTGTGTATTCTCTCATGAGCTTTCAGCATCCCCGACCGGGTGAAACACTTTCCACATTGGGAGCAGTGGTAAGGCTTCTCTCCTGTGTGTATTCTCTCGTGGGCTTTCAGGTTTGATTTCCAGTTGAAACGCTTTCCACACTGGGAGCAGTGGTAAGGCTTCTCTCCTGTGTGTATCCTTTCATGAGCTTTCAGCATCTCCGACCGGGTGAAACACTTTCCACATTGGGAGCAGTGGTAAGGCTTCTCTCCTGTGTGTATTCTCTCGTGGGCTTTCAGGTTTGATTTCCAGTTGAAACAATTTCCACACTGGGAGCAGTGGTAAGGCTTCTCTCCTGTGTGTATTCTTTCATGAGCTTTCAGCTTCCCTGGATGGTTGAAACTCTTTCCAAACTGGGAGCAGTGGTAAGGCTTCTCTCCTGTGTGCATTCTTTCATGTTGTTTCAGGTTTACTCTCTGGTTGAAACACTTTCCACATTGGGAGCAGTGGTAAGGCTTCTCTCCTGTGTGTATTCTCTCATGGGCTTTCAGGTTTGATTTCCAGTTGAAACGCTCTCCACACTGGGAGCAGTGGTAAGGCTTCTCCCCTGTGTGTATTCTTTCATGTTGTTTCAGGTGTGCTTTCCGGCGTAAACTCTTTCCACACTGGGAGCAGTGGTAAGGCTTCTCTCCTGTGTGTATTCTTTCATGTCGTTTCAGGTGTGCTTTCCGGCGAAAACTCTTTCCACACTGGGAGCAGTGGTAAGGCTTCTCTCCTGTGTGTATTCTCTCATGTTGTTTCAGGTCCCCCGACTGGTTGAAGCACTTTCCACATTGGGAGCAGTGGTAAGGCTTCTCTCCTGTGTGTATTCTCTCATGGGCTTTCAGGTTTGATTTCCAGTTGAAACGCTCTCCACACTGGGAGCAGTGGTAAGGCTTCTCCCCTGTGTGTATTCTCTCATGTTGTTTCAGGTATACTCTCTGGTTGAAACACTTTCCACATTGGGAGCAGTGGTAAGGCTTCTCTCCTGTGTGTATTCTCTCATGTTGTTTCAGGTCCCATAACCGGTTACAACTCTTTCCACAGTGGGAGCAGTGGTGTCGTCTTGCTAGTTTGGACGTCCCTGGCTCTGGTTCCTCCGAGTCTGGCCTTTCTCCTGCCAAAGACAGTGTTATTTTTAAATAGAGACCCGAATGAAACCACGTGATAAAACAACCTTGCTACGAGGGTAAATCCTAAATCAGATCTCTCAATAACCCGAGGCCAGTTTTAACAATCTTAGTGTGATTTTAAAACAAATGTAGAGCTTCCTGGTAATTACTGCTATGTTTACATTACTTATTTTATTCATCCTGTTTTACAAGTCAGAACACAAAAACCTAGACAGTTCTAGGACACTGAAGACACAGACGTCGCTGGATTCAAATTGAACAGGTGGTTCTAAATATATAACATTCATAGCTGTATGATACAGAATGTGACCTACACACTTCCTTAAACATAAAATAACTAAAGAAGTAATTTTGTGTGGAAGTCCAAAACTTGTTTTTACGTCGAAGATACAAAGCACATCAGTAACATCTCCCCGTTGTTGAAAGGGTTCGACACATTGCTGTTTAATTGGACCAATTTCTTATTTAGACATTCACAGATTTTCAACATTTTGATTATCGCTGATGTCATATTTTGTGAAAAAGTCAAAAATAAGGTGAAATATTTGGGTAAAATGTTCCTAAAACTGATAGTAACTACAATAAACAAAAATATAAACGCAACATGTAAAGTGTTGGATGTTTCATGAGCTGAAAAAAAAAGATTGCAGAATTTTTTACATCCCTGTTAGTCAACATTTATTCTTTGCCAAAATAATCCATCCACCTGACAGGTGTGGCATATCAAGAAGCTGATTGAACAGCTTGGTTATTACACAGATGTACCTTGTCCTGGGGGTAATAAAAGGCTACTCGAAAATGTGCAGTTTGGTCACACAACAATGCCACAGATCTCTGAGGGAGCGGGCAATTGGCATGCTGACTGCAGGAATGTCCACTGGAGCTGTTGTCAGGGAATTTAATGTACAGTACCAGTCAAAAGGTTGGACTCACCTACTCATTCAAGGGTTTTTCTTGATTTTTACTATTTTCTACATAGCAAAATAATGGAGAAGACATCAAAATGATTAAAAAACACATGGAATCATGTAGTAACCACAAGTGTTAAAATAAAATATATATTTTATTCTTCAAAAGTTGCCACCCTTGCTTTCTCTCAACCAGCTTCACCTGGAATCCTTTTCCAACAGTCCTGTAGGAGTTCCCATATATGCTGAGAACTTGTAGGCTGCTTTTCCTTTTGGGTGAGGTCGAGGCCAGGTCATCTGATGCAGCACTCCATCTTGGTCAAATAGCTCTTACACAGCCTGGAGGTGTGTTGGGTCATTGTCCTGTTGAAAAACAAATGACAGTGGGACTAAGCCCAAACCAGATGGGATGGCATATCGCTGCAGAATGCTGTGGTAGTCATGCTGGTTAAGTGTGACTTGAATAAATAAATCACTGACATTGTCAATAGCAAAGCACCCGCACACCATCACATCTCCTCCTCCATGCTTCACGGTGGGAACCACACATACGGAGATAATCTGTTCATCTACTCCTCGTCTCACAAAGACATGACGCTCGGAACCAAATACTCAAATTTGGACTCATCAGACAGATATCCACCGGTCTCATGTCCATTGCTCGTGTTTCTTGGCCCAAGCAAGTCTCTTCTTCCTATTGGTGTCCTTTAGTAGTGGTTTCCTTGCAGCAATTCGACCATAAAAGCCTGATTAACGCAGTCTCCTCTGAACCGATGATGTTGAGATGTGTCTGTTGCTTGAACTTTGTGAAGTATTTATTTGGGCTGCAATTTCTAAGTCTGGTAACTCTAATGAACTTATGCATCAGAAGTAACTCTGGATCTTCCATTCTTGTGGTGGTCCTTAAAGTAATGATGGACTGTTGCTTCTCTTTGCTTATTTGAGCTGTTCTTGACATAATATGGACTTCACCTTTTACCCAATAGGGCTATCTTCTGTATACCCCCCTACCTTGTCACAACACAACTGATTGGCTCAAACACATTAAAAACCTGTTATGGCACATTAACTCTTGAAACTAGGGGGCACTATTTTCATTTTTGGAAAAATAACATTCCCAAAGTAAACGGGCTATTTCTCAGGACCAGGTGCTAGAATATGCATATAATTGACAGCTTAGGATAGAAAACACTATAGTTTCCAAAACTGTAAAAATATTGTCTGTGAATATAAAAGAACTGATATTGCAGGCGAATGCCTGAGAAAAATCCAATCAGGAAGTGACTCTTATTTTGAAGCCTCTGCGTTCCTATGCATCCCTATTGACCATTGAAAGGGATATCAACCAGATTCCTTTTTCTATGGCTTCCCTAATGTGTCTACAGTCACTAGACATGGTTTCAGGCTTTTGTTTTGAAAAATGAGCGTGAACGACAACATTGCGTCAGTGGTCAGGTGGTGGCTCTCAGATTGATTTGTGCGTAATAGACAAAGGCGGCCATTGTGCCTCTCGCTCTTAGTGAAAAGCCAATTGTCCCGGTTGATATGGCTATCGATAAACTTACACAAATGCTTGTCTTGCTTTGGCTGTAAAGCATAATTTCAAAATCTGAGATGACAGGGTGATTAACAAAAGGCTAAGCTGTGTTTCACTATATTTCACTTGTGATTTCATGAATATTATCTAGTAAGATTTTTTGTCCGTTGCGTTATGCTAATTAGTGTAGTTGATGACAATTCTCCCGGATCCGGGAGGAGTAGTTCCAAAAGGTTCAAACACATTAAAACCTGCTAGCGGAACGTTGACAACATCCGGTGAAATTGCAGAGTGCAAAGTATTTTTTTATTTATTAGAAATATTTAACTTTCATACATTCACAAGTGCAAAGCTTAACTTCTTGTTAATCTAGTCACCGTGTCAGATTTCAAAAAGGCTTTACGGCAAAAGCAAACCATGCGATTATCTGAGGAAAGCACCCCATCAAACAAACACATGACAATCATATTTCAACCCGCCAGGCACGACACAAACCTCAGAAATAATGATATAATTCGTGCCTTACCTTTGAAGAGCTTCTTCTTTTGGCACTCCAATATGTCCCATAAACATCACAAATGGTCCTTTTGTTCAATTAATTTCGTTGTTATATCTCCAAAATGTCCATTTATTTGGCGCGTTTGATTTAAAAAAAACACTGGTTCCAACTCACCCAGCATGACTACAAAATATCTAATACGATACCTGTAAATGCTGTCCAAACATTTGAAACAACTTTCCTAAACCAAACTTTAGGTATTTTAAAAAGTAAATAATCGAGAAAATTTAAGATGGGATAAACTGTGTTCAATACCGGATAAAAACAACGTGAAGCGCGTGACCTGGAGCGCGCATCAAAACATTAGAGAGCACTAGGCTGGACCCTCGTTCTGAATAGCCGAACTTCTTCATTTCTCTAAAGAAAAACATCAACCAATTTCTAAAGACTGTTGACATCTAGTGGAAGCAATAGGAACTGCAACCAAGTGCCACACAAAACCATTTGAAAACAGAGTCACCTCAACAACAAAAAATTCCTCCTGGATGGTTTGTCCTCGGGGTTTCACCTGCCAAATAAGTTATGATATACACACAGACATTATTTTAACAGTTTTAGAAACTTTAGTGTTTTCTATCCAAACCCAAACCTGTATGATACAGAATGTGACCTACACACTTCCTTAAACATAAAATAACTAAAGAAGTAATTTTGTGTGGAAGTCCAAAACTTGTTTTTACGTCGCAGATACAAAGCACATCAGTAACATCTCCCCGTTGTTGAAAGGGTTCGACACATTGCTGTTTAAATGGACCAATTTCTTACTTAGACATTCACAGATGTTCAACATTTTGATTATCGCTGATGTCATATTTTGGGTAAATGTTCCTAAAACTGATAGTAACAACAAAAAAACAAAATATAAATGCAACATGTAAAGTGTTGGATGTTTCATGAGCATCACTGTTAGTCAACATTTATTCTTTGCCAAGATAATCCATCCACCTGACAGGTGTGGCATATCAAGAAGCTGATTGAACAGCTTGGTTATTACACAGGTGCACCTTGTGCTGGAGATAATTAAAGGCTACTCGAAAATGTGCAGTTTGTTCACACAACCTCTGCGATCCAACTCATCCCAAACCATCTTGATACAATACATTAGATTCAAAGGTACCAAAAAGTACAGTAAAAATTACTTCCATCTCTGGAAATGTGGGGGATTGTGTCGGGAGATTGTGTAGGCCAGGTCATCTGATGCAGCACTCCATCACTCTCCTACTTGATCAAATAGCTCTTACACAGCCAGGAGGTGTGTTGGGTCATTGTCCTGTTGAAAAACAAATGACAGTGGGACTAAGCCCAAACCAGATGGGATGGCATATAGCTGTAGAATGCTGTGGAAGCCATGCTGGTTAAGAGTGACTTCTGTTCATCTACTCCTCGTCTCACAAAGACATGACGCTCGGATCCAAAAATCTCAAATTTGGACTCATCAGACCCAAGGACAGATATCCACCGGTCTAATGTCCATTGTTCGTGTTTCTTGGCCCAAGCAAGTCTCTTCTTCTTCTTCTCCTTTAGTAGTGGTTTCCTTGCAGCAATTCGAACATGAAGGCCTGATTCACGCAGTCTCCTTGTTAATCTCCTTGTTAATCTAGCCACCGTGTCAGATTTCAAAAAGGCTTTACGGCAAAAGCGAACTATGCGATTATCTGAGGACAGCACCCCATCAAACAAACACATGACAATCATATTTCAACCCATGACAATCATATTTCAACCCACCAGGCGCGACACAAACCTCAGAAATAATGATATAATTCGTGCCTTACCTTTGAAGAGCTTCTTCTTTTGGCACTCCAATATGTCCCATAAACATCACAAATGGTCCTTTTGTTCGATTAATTTCGTTGTTATATCTCCAAAATGTCCATTTATTTGGCGCGTTTGATTTAAAAAAAACACTGGTTCCAACTCTCCCAGCATGACTACAAAATATCTAATACGATACCTGTAAATGCTGTCCAAACATTTCAAACAACTTTCCTAATCCAACTTTAGGTATTTTAAAACGTAAATAATCGAGAAAATTTAAGATGGGATAAACTGTGTTCAATACCGGATAAAAACAACGTGAAGCGCGTGACCTGGAGTGCGCATCAAAACATTAGAGAGCACTAGGCTGGACCCTCGTTCTGAATAGCCGAACTTCTTCATTTCTCTAAAGAAAAACATCAACCAATTTCTAAAGACTGTTGACATCTAGTGGAAGCAATAGGAACTGCAACCAAGTGCCACACAAAACCATTTGAAAACAGAGTCACCTCAACAACAAAAAATTCCTCCTGGATGGTTTGTCCTCGGGGTTTCACCTGCCAAATAAGTTATGTTATACTCACAGACATTATTTTAACAGTTTTAGAAACTTTAGAGTGTTTTCTATCCAAACCTACCAATTATATGCATATCCTAGCTTCTGGGCAGGTAGCAGGTAGTTTACTTTGGGAACGCTTTTCATCCAGACGTGAAAATACTGCCCCCTATCCCAAACAGGTTAAGACTCCATAATGGTTCATCATTAGATGCTACAGTCCTCCTTTAAGACTCCATAATGCTTCATCATTAGATGCTACAGTCCTCTAAGTCTCCACCATGTTTAGAATGTGTCTGGAAGCATCACTCTATCTATTCTACTCTCATCCTTTCGGATTTAATAAGATTTAATAATAATAATAACAATGTTATAATAGGTAATAACTAACTTTAATAACTAGGGTTAATACCTGCCTGGAGCACCAACAAAATCTTCATATTTACCCCCCACCGCTACAGAATTAGCGTAGTAGGCCATGTAACTTAAGGTGATCAGAAATATTTAGGACTAACATTCCTTGCCACCCATTCTCAAACTAACTGCAGCTCTATGTTAAATGTTGCAGTCATTTCAGTCGCTGTAGTAGATGACGTGTACAGTGTTGAGTCATCCGCATACATAGACACACTGGCTTTACTTAAATGTCACTGGCATGTTGTTGGTAAAGATTGAAAAAAGAAGGTGCCAAACAGCTGCCCTGGGGATTTCCTGATTCTACCTTGATTTTGTTGTACAGGCTTCCATTAAAGAACACTGTGTTCTGTTAGACAGGTGTTGGGGAATAATCAGAATTGGTTGGTAACATAGGTAAGATGTTTTATATTCATCATATGTTTGTAAGTTACTTCTCATCAGAATGTTATTTTTGTATAATACTGTGGCGGGGTTGCAGTATCTGTTCTATGTCAAGACTAAGTTGTTTGGGCCGGAGAGAGGGGAGAGGTCAAGAGTGTATCTCTTGGCTCCACAATGTCTGTGTGCCAGTCAGTGTGTCTCTGTGATCTTGTCAAGATAGGATGGATTTGATATATGCCTGGAGGATTGGTTTATGGTTCTGAGTTTGAGAAAATAACATGTTTTAGGAGACAAAGCTGAACGATGAATTATGCCGATAATGCTGTGTTATCCTATGCTGTCTCACTAGGGAACACACTTTCTAGTGGGCTTAAATTGAAGATAATGCGAATAGAACTGGCAATATCGGCCGCTATTATCCTCAATCATTTTCCATCCACGTTATCAGACACCATGCCATTGTTGATTTTTTGACCCAAAATTCAATTGAAGGTGTTCCAAAGCTTTTTACAATCATTCTTCATGTCATTTATCTTTGTTTCATAGTGTAGTTTCTTCTTTTTATTCAGTTTAGTCACATGATTTCTCAATTTGCAATAGGTTTGCCAATCAGTTATTCAGCCAGACCTATATGCCATCTCTTTTGCCTCCCTCTTCATCATAACATTTTTAAATTCCTCATCAATCCACGTGGATTTAACAGTTTTTAGTCATTTTCTTAATGGGTGCTTGCTTATTAGTAACTGGGATAAGCAATTTCATAAACGTGTCAAGGGCAGCGTCTGGTTGCTCGTCATTACACACCACGGACCAACAAATATTGTTTTCATTGTTGGAATCGGCCAAACTTTGAACATGGAGTCATTAAAGAAGTGATAGGAAGTGAAAGAGACTGGCTGTTATGTCAGAAGTTAATGGTTCTCTGAAGAAAGACAGGTGGCTTTGGAATGTGTTGGGTGGACAAGAGGAGAGCAAAGTGTGAAACAGGGGAGGCAGACAAACATCTGTGGATTAGATGAAGGAGAGGTTGAGGTCAGGACAGATTCTCATCAGGGAGATAAAGGTCTGGTATCCTGTTACCCTCTAGACTCTCTTCCTGTGGAACCATAAGATGTAAGGATTGGAGAGAAGGAGGAGTGTCTTAAGTGGGATATATATCTGGATGGAACAAATGTTGGGTTGTCTGAATTACAGATGTACAGAACCTTTGGGAATAATTAAACTTGGTTAAAGCTTCTCTAGTGTCCGTGAGTTAATTACTGTGAAAATAAACAACCTAATAACATCAACAACACAGGAATCACCACAAACAATTGTATGACCTCTTATATAGAACATTAGGCCCAGCCTTTTGGAACTTTGGTTGTCCTAGATATGACTACTATATTGTGATCACAACAGCCGATGAATTTGGATACTGCTTTCAAACACATTTCTGCAGCAATAGTAAAGATATGATCAAAATATGTTGATTCAATTTCTGTACTGTTTGTAACTACCCTGGTAGGTTGATTGATAACCTGAACCAGGTTGCAGGCACTGGTTACAGTTCGAAGCTTTCTCTTGAGTAGGCAGCCTGATCACAGCTTTCCTCCAGTATTAGTTTATTAATTAACAGTGTCTTGAGTTTAGTTTGCCTGTTCTACAGTCTAGTAAAGATAGGGGGGGTTGACTGGGACAGGCAATGTAACATCCATAATGTTTTGAGAAAAAGTTTTTGTAAAACAAGCACCTTACATTGGATCATCTTGAAACTTTCTCTCCAAAGCTGACTTTAATCAAGGTTTTATATGGTCTACTGATTTCTCTCTTTTCATTGGCAGAATCCTTTTTCAGTGTTATGATATTCATAACATCCATATCCATCAGTCTATCTTCCTGACAACGAACAGAACTCTGCTGGTTGTCGTGGTAACAGATACCAATGAATATATCTATTTATTTGTTCAAACTAAACTACAGCACTTACTTTGAGTCAAATCTGATCCTTTCCTCTCTTCTCCTCCTCCCACAGTTCCACTCAGCCCCATTGTTTTCCTGCAGTCCACCAGCAGCAAGGTGCTAACAGGAGAGGCATGACACGGGGACTCCGAGAGGGTGGAAGGGCTAGCGTTGTCCTGGTAACCATAAAGAGGGGACACAGACGCACATCATTATGGATGCTGATGTCACTTGTCATGAAGTGCTCTACAGAAACCCAGCCCAGACCCCAATAGAGAAAGCTGTATGCTAGACCAGACCAAGCTGTATGCTAGACCAGACCAAGCTGTACCATCTGGTGTTCTGATCTGGAGAGACTCTTCTCTTCCTCGTCAGCATCAGGATGTTGTTGAGGCTTCCCAGAGGATCCACGATAGTCATGTGTCTCTCCTGTGTGAATGAGAACATCAAACAGATGGTAAACTTATGACCATCTATTGCAATCATAGAGCAATCATAGAGTCTTACAAGAGGCATGCATATGTCTAAAATGGCCACTTTCATCATGATTTCCTAAAATATTGTTTGTGATGCAAATGTAAAAGGGTCGTTCCACAAAATGGGTGGCCTTTGTTATTTTAAGTAGAAAATATGCACCAATATAGAATTTTAAAAGCCTGTTATATTAGATGAGGGGAACTTTAATATAGGCCACATGGAGAATTCAATACATCTAATTGAAAAGTCCCTAAAATATATGAACCAATGGCAGATTGACCCTTTAACAATTTATATAGTACTGAACAACATATTCAAGTGTAGAACTTCAGTAGAATGCCACTTTAAAACCACACATTAGTTCAACAACGGCATAGTTTGTGACCCTGTTGAAGACAGTACTCACTGGTGTTAATCTGATATTCTGTCTCTTCCTCTTTCACTCCCAAAAAGTCTTCCTCCTTCACCTTTATTGAGATAGCATCATCTTCCTCTCTAAACGGTTCTTTCTCTTCTTTCACTATAACAGCCTCCTCTTCCTCCTTTTTCATTCTGAAAGATTCTTTCTCCATACAGCAGACCCCCTCTTCATTAGTAAGGGAGGAGTAGTTTAGTGAGCTCATGGTCAGGGATGTTAGCTAGCTAGCTAGCATTAGCGTCTAGCCTAGTGCTAGGCTCAGTATCAATCTTTAACACGTTTGCAAATTGAACCAGTTGATACGTTAACCGAAAATCGTTTAAAACACTGAGATTAGATAATGTACATTAGCATGGTCTAAAACGTCAATCTTTCAGTTTTATGTTGGCTAGCAAGCTACCGACGTGGTTGAAAGAGTTGGCGCCTTGTTGTTCCTGAAGAAGCGTCCGTCCAGTCCATTATACGTCACGAAAGAAGCATCACCTGAAAGACGCTCGTCGCCATCTGCTGGCTGGAGTTTTTCAGCTCAACAGTTTCCCATGTGTACCAAGAATGGTCCACCACCCAAACAGTGGTGGTCAGTGCCGTTTAAGATGAGGCAGGACGATTTGTGTTTTCATGAGCATGGCCTTAATTCTATTACAGCATATTGGACGACTGTCATTCATATTTCACTCACCCTGTTCAATGTAACAGCAATAGGTTTAGGCTACTACATGATACTCTAATTGTCCCTATACCCATCATGAGGTAGCAACCTAGCCTATGAATGAAAGTTTAGAATGTAGGTTCACACAGGTCGAGAGAACATTTTGCGATGACAGACAGTGACACATAGACAGACAGTGACACATTCAATACTGCCTTGCACACTCTCGCCTGCATCTAGCTGAAATAGAGATATCACTGGACAAATTCAGGTATGTTTATCCCCGTTTTGTTCCATTTAAACGTTTGTCAACAGAATCGGCGGAATGAATACACCCCTGATCATGCATAAACACAGTTCACTTTCATTACAGACACGTTGTATTCCTTCTTGCATCTATGTGCTCTCCTCTTATCACCTTCTCCCTTCGTTTCTGTACTTCAATGCACAACACATCAGCTGTATGTCACCAGGAGAAAAAACCTTTCCAAGCCAAACCATTTCATAACTGCTACACACAGCTTACATTGTTGTCAACATATTAGCTAAAATAACATCATAGTCAACAGAGCTAATAGAACTAACTCGTGAGTAAACCTGCTACAATCATGCAGTAACGTTACAGTGTACAGTCAGTAAGCAGTTTAGCACTTACCTTGGCGGGTCCCAGTGGCAATAAATTAGTAAAACCAAAAGCTTGCCTTGACTTGGAAGAGTTCCAGTGTTGTGTTGGATAGTCATAGCCAGCTAGCTAACATAGCATCCCTCTGTTTGAGCCAAGTGTTTGAGTAGACTAAACTAGATAGCTGCATTTGCTAGCTAAGTAAGTGAAACTGAAAGTGGAAAATAAATGACGAAATATCTCTCTCTCGCTTCTCCTTCATTTTGGAATAAAATAATTTGTTCAAAACTGTTCAACTATTGTATTTTTCTCTCTTTTAGTCAACTACTCACCACATGTTATGCACTGCAGTGCTAGCTAGCTGTAGCTTATGCTTTCAGTACTAGATACATTCTCTGATCCTTTCATTGGTTGGACATCATGTCAGTTCATGCTGCAAGAGCTCTGATGTGTTGGAGGACGTCCTCCGGAAGTTGTCATAATAACAGTGTAAGTCTATGGAAGCCTTGACAACCATAATCCTCCAAGGTTTTGTATTGAAGTCAATGTACCTAGAGGAGGATGCAAAATAGTATGTTTTAATAAATTATTTGGTGACGTGATTATATTTAGTATAGTTTTATCTAAAAAGGACCACTTTTAAATATTTTAATATATGGTCCTCCCCTTCCTCCTCTGAGGAGACCCCACTGCACCCAAAGGACACCCAGCCAACTTGACACAATTGTGGGAAGCATTGGAGTCAACATGGGCCAGCATCCCTGTGGAATGCTTTCGACACTTTGTAGAGTCCATGCCCCGACGAATTGAGGCTGTTCTGAGGGGAAAAGGGGAGGGTCCAACTCCATATTAGGAAGGTGTTCCAGATGTTTGGTAGAATCAGTGGATACATCTGTCATTTAGCAGACACTTTTATCTAAAGGGATTTGCAGTCATGTGTGCAAACACTTTACATATGGGTGGTCCCAGGAATCAAACCCACTACCCTGGTTTAACAAGCACTATACTCCACCAACTGAGCTACAGGACCACAAGGAATGATCAAGGAATGACGCAGATAAACACACAGCCTGAGTTTCAAAAATATAATTTAATCAAAGACCGTAACATTGAAACTGCATATTTAGAATACAACAGGTGTAGATCTTAACGTGAAATGCTTACTGACAAGCCCTTAACCAACAACGTAGATAAGAAAAATAAGTGTTAAGAAAATATGTGGAGGCTGTATACAGGGGGTACCAGTACAGAGTCAATGTGGAGGCTATATACAGGGGGTACCAGTACAGAGTCAATGTGGAGGCTATATACAGGAGGTACCAGTACAGAGTCAATGTGGAGACTATATACAGGGGGTACCAGTACAGAGTCAATGTGGAGGCTATATACAGGAGGTACCAGTACAGAGTCAATGTGGAGGCTATATACAGGGGGTACCAGTACAGAGTCAATGTGGAGGCTATATACAGGAGGTACCAGTACAGAGTCAATGTGGAGGCTATATACAGGAGGTACCAGTACAGAGTCAATGTGGAGGCTATATACAGGAGGTACCAGTACAGAGTCAATGTGGAGGCTATGTACAGGGGGTACCAGTACAGAGTCAATGTGGAGGCTATATACAGGGGGTACCAGTACAGAGTCAATGTGGAGGCTATATACAGGGGGTACCAGTACAGAGTCAATGTGGAGGCTATGTACAGGGGGTACCAGTACAGAGACAATGTGGAGGCTGTATACAGGAGGTACCAGTACAAAGTCAATGTGGAGGCTATATACAGGAGGTACCAGTACAGAGGTACATATCAGGAGCAGGTGTTGAAATAAAATACATACAGCTTCATACAGTTTGATTTAATGAGGCTTAATGACCAAAAGCACAATTCTATTTTGTAAACATGAGACAATTCTACGAGGAGATGCGTGTCTCATGAACTTTAAGTAGCCTTTATTTGTTGTGATATAATCCTTCTGAGACAGGATTGTGTCACGGATCTGGGGAAGTGGACCAACGCATTTCTGCAGCATTGAAGGTCCTAAAGAACACAGTGGCCGCCATCATTCTTAAATGGAAAGTTTGGAAGTTTGGAACCACCAAGACTTCCTAGTGCTGGCCGCCCAGCCAAACTGAACAATTAGGGGAGAAGGGCCTTGGTCAGGGACGTTACTGAGAACCCGATGGTCACTCTGACAGAGCTCAAGAGTTCCTCTGTGGAGATGGGAGAACCTTCCAGAAGGACAACCATCTCTGCAGCACTCCACCAATTTGGCCTTTTTGGTAGAGTGGCCAGACAGAAAGTCTGTTTGGAGTTTGCCAAAAGGCACCTAAAGGACTCTCAGACCATGAGAAACAAGATTCTCTGATCTGATGAAACCAAGATTGAACTCTTTGGCCTGAATGCCAAGCGTCAGGTCTGGAGGAAACCTGGCACCATCCCTACGGTGAATCGTGGTGGTGGCAATATCATGGTGTTATTGGGGATATTTTTCAGTGGCAGGGACTGGGAGACTAGTCAGGATCGAGGGAAAGATGTACGGAGCAAAGTACAGAGAGATAATTGATGAAAACCTGCTCAAGAGCACTCAGGACCTCAGACTGGGGCAAAGGTTCACCTTTCCACAGGACAACGACCCTGAGCACACAGCAAAGACAACATAGAAGTGGCTTTGGGACAAGTCTCTGAATGTCCTTGAGTGGCCCAGCCAGAGCCCGGATTTGAATCTGATCAAACAACTCTGAAGAAATCCTGAAAATAGCTGCGCATTGACGCTCTCCATCCAACCTGACAGATCTTGAGAGGATCTGCAGAGAAGAATGGGAGAAAACACCACAAATACAGGGGTGCCAAGATTGTAGTGTTATACCCAAGGCGGCTTGAGGCTATAATCACTGCCAATAGTGCTTCAACAAAGCACTCTCTGCTCAACAACACTGACTGTGAATCAATCTGGTTGATTCTCTGGTTGATTCTCTGCTCAACAACACTGACTGTGAATCAATCTGGTTGATTCTCTGGTTGATTCTCTGCTCAACAACACTGATGGCGTCAAACTTTGCTGTGTGTCCAGGCTGTCACTTCTGTCATCAGCTACTAACACCAGTGCTGCACCTTTGTCCTTGTCCCTGGATGACGGCTTCCTGCTCCCTCTTCCATAGTGAGAACACTGATGGCTCAACATGGTTTTCTGAGAGACTGGATGACGGCTGCCTGCTCCCTCTTCCATAGTGAGAACACTGATGGCTCAACATGGTTTTCTGAGAGACTGGATGACGGCTTCCTGCTCCCTCTTCCATAGTGACAACACTGATGGCTCAACATGGTTTTCTGAGAGACTGGATGACGGCTGCCTGCTCCCTCTTCCATAGTGGTAACACTGCTGGCTCAACATGGGCTTCCTGGTTATGAAAGAAAGTGTGATGGTCAATGGTAGCCTCTCCCATTGTTTGAAGCAGTTGTAGTCTTTGTTGGCATGTATCCAGACCCCAGAATGGTAGTAGAAAGGAGCCTGTTCCCCGCATGCTTCCTCACAATCATTGTCTGGATCGACCACTCCCCCACCTGACCACAGGACCAGTATTGCTGACTGATCTTCATTCCTACAGCCTTCATCACCGCCCCTGGAGTCTCTTCACTGTCTGATCTTCATTCCTACAGCCTTCATCACCATCCCTGGAGTCTCTTCACTGTCTGATCTTCATTCCTACAGCCTTCATCACCATCCCTGGAGTCTCTTCACTGTCTGATCTTCATTCCTACAGCCTTCATCACCATCCCTGGAGTCCCTTCACTGTCTGATCTTCATTCCTACAGCCTTCATCACCGCCCCTGGAGTCTCTTCACTGTCTGATCTTCATTCCTACAGCCTTCATCACCATCCCTGGAGTCTCTTCACTGAGTAAGTAAAGATAGTATAAGAAACCTCTCCCATTCTACTTGTCTATTATCTTTGTTTAGAAATAGTCATTTGTGTGACCTACTGATTTTCCCTACAATTCATTTTAAGGATTTAGAAATATAGAAATGGTAGAACGAGGAATGTCAGAGTCTGGAATATAAATATATACAATTTGTTTAAAATGTATATGATGGTGTGTCTAGACATTATGGACCGTATATGAATATAAAAGGTGTGTACAGCAGTAGTTATATAGGATGAGCCTTGACTAGAATACAGGGTGGAGTACTGGGTGGTAGACGGCTAGTAACAGTGACTAAGTTCAGGACAGGATACTGGGCGGAGGCCGGCTAGAAGTGACTATTTGAACATTCATATTGAACAGCCTTACCTATAGAGTAGCACCACCACCCATCAGACCATTCTCTTCTTGATGTCAAAGCTGCAGTGTATTGTTGCTATAGGAGTTTATGATTAATAATCCTATTTACTTCAAGACACACTAAGATGTCACCATACTATTCATTTAAAGCCCCTCTGTCAGATATAAACCATCAGAGTGGGAAACCAACTGACATGGAAACAATGGAGCAAATGTATCACTATCAGGGTGTATTATGACATCATATAGAACTACTCAGACATTCCAAATATCACTTGATTATCAGAGGGGTGAATTATGACATCATATAGAACTACTCAGACATTCCAAATCAGGCTTCATCCATATCATGAAGGTGGATATTGATCCAACCATTTCCAAAGTAATGACCGGGCTGATGGAAACAGGATATGCCTGTACACTTTTATAAATGCTGACAGACGATTTGTTACTTCGTTTGACAATTTTTCAACATTTTGATTATCGCTGATGTCATATTTTGGGTAAAGTAAAAAATAAGGTGAAATATTTGGGTAAATGTTCCTAAAACTGATAGTAACTACAATAAACAAAAAATATAAACGCAACATGTAAAGTGTTGGATGTTTCATGAGCTGAAAAAAAAGATTGCAGAATTTTTTACATCCCTGTTAGTCAACATTTATTCTTTGCCAATCCATCCACCTGACAGGTGTGGCATATCAAGAAGCTGATGGAATAGCTTGATTATTACACAGGTCCACCTTGTGCTGGGGATAATAAAAGGCTACTCGAAAATGTGCAGTTTGGTCACACAACAATGCCACAGATCTCTGAGGGAGCGGGCAATTGGCATGCTGACTGCAGGAATGTCCACTGGAGCTGTTGTCAGGGAATTTAATGTACAGTACCAGTCAAAAGTTTGGACTCACCTACTCATTCAAGGGTTTTTCTTTATTTTGACTATTTTCTACATAGTAGAATAATAGAGAAGACATCAAAGTTATTAAAAACACATGGAATCATGTAGTAACCACAAGTGTTGAATCAAAATATATATTTTATTATTCAAAAGTTGCCACCCTTGCTTTCTCTCAACCAGCTTCACCTGGAATCCTTTTCCAACAGTCTTGTAGGAGTTCCCACATATGCTGAGAACTTGTAGGCTGCTTTTCCTTTACTCTGCGATCCAACTCATCCCAAACTATCTCGATTTGGTTGAGGTCATGGGATTGTGTAGGCCAGGTCATCTGATGCAGCACTCCATCACTCTCCTTCTTGGTCAAATAGCTCTTATACGGCCTGGAAGTGTGTTGGGTCATTGTCCTGTTGAAAAACAAATGACAGTGGGACTAAGCCCAAACCAGATGGGATGGCATATAGCTGCAGAATGCTGTGGTAGTCATGCTGGTTAAGTGTGACTTGAATAAATAAATCACTGACATTGTCAATAGCAAAGCACCCGCACACCATCACCCAAGGACAGATATCCACCGGTCTAATGTCCATTGCTCATGTTTCTTGGCCCAAGCAAGTCTCTTCTTCTTATTGGTGTCCTTTAGTAGTGGTTTCCTTGCAGAAATTCGACCATGAAGGCCTGATTCACGCAGTCTCCTCTGAACCGATGATGTTGAGATGTGTCTCTTGCTTGAACTTTGTGAAGCATTTATTTAGGCTGCAATTTCTAAGTCTGGTAACTCTAATGAACTTATGCATCAGAAGTAACTCTGGGTCTTCCATTCTTGTGGTGGTCCTTAAAGTAATGATGGTCTGTTGCTTCTCTTTGCTTATTTGAGCTGTTCTTGACATAATATGGACTTCACCTTTTACCCAATAGGGCTATCTTCTGTATACCCCCATACCTTGTCACAACACAAGTGATTGGCTCAAACACATTAAAACCTGTTATGGCACATTAACTCTTGAAACTAGGGGGCACTATTTTAATTTATGGAAAAATAACGTTCCCAAAGTAAACAGGCTATTTCTCAGGACCAGGTGCTAGAATATGCATATAATTGACAGCTTAGGATAGAAAACACTCAATATTGTCTGTGAATATAACAGAACTGATATTGCAGGCGAAAGCCTGAGAAAAATCCAATCAGGAAGTGACTCTTATTTTGAAACCTTTGCGTTCCTATGCATCCCTATTTACCATTGAGAGGGATATCAACCAGCTTCCTTTTTCTTTGGCTTCCCTAATGTGTCTACAGTCACTAGACATAGTTTCAGGCTTTTATTTAGAAAAATTACCTTGAACGACAACATTGCGTCAGTGGTCAGGTGGTGGCTCTCAGAGTGATTTGTCCGTAATAGACAAAGGCGGCCATTGTGCCTCTCGCTCCTAGTGAAAAGCCAATTGTCCCGATTGATATATTATCGAATAGATATTTGAAAAACACCTCGAGGATTGATTATAAGAAAGGTTTGCCATGTTTCTGTCGATATTATGGATCAAATTTTGAGTTTTTTTCGGCGTTGTCGTGACCGCAACTTCCGGTGGATTTCTCAACAAAACGGAGGTATTTTGGCTATAAAAAATCATCTTTATGGAACAAAATTAACATTCGCTGTCTAACTGGGAGTCTCGTGGGTCAAAACATCCGAAGCTCATCAAAGGTAAACGATTTCATTTGATTGCTTTTCTGATTTTCGTGACCAAGCTCCCTGCTGCTAGCTGGACATAATGCTATGCTAGGCTATCGATAAACTTACACAAATGCTTGTCTTGCTTTGGCTGTAAAGCATAATTTCAAAATCTGAGATGACAGGGTGATTAACAAAAGACTAAGCTGTGTTTCACTATATTTCACTTGTGATTTCATGAATATGAATATTTTATATTAAGATTTTTTGTCCGTTGACACCTGTTATGGCTAGGGATTCCGCTAGCGGAACGTTGACAACATCCGGTGAAATTGCCGAGTGCAAAGTATTTTTTTATTTATTAGAAATATTTAACTTTCATACATTCACAAGTGCAAAGCTTAACTTCTTGTTAATCTAGCCACCGTGTCAGATTTCAAAAAGGCTTTACGGCAAAAGCGAACCATGCGATTATCTGAGGACAGCACCCCATCAAACAAACACACGACAATCATATTTCAACCCACGACAATCATATTTCAACCCGCCAGGCGCGACACAAACCTCAGAAATAATGATATAATTCGTGCCTTACCTTTGAAGAGCTTCTTCTGTTGGCACTCCAATATGTCCCATAAACATCACAAATGGTCCTTTTGTTCGATTAATTCCGTCATTATATCTCCAAAATGTCCATTTATTTGGCGCGTTTGATTTAAAAAAAAACACTGGTTCCAACTCGCCCAGCATGACTACAAAACATCTAATACGATACCTGAAAATGCTGTCCAAACATTTGAAACAACTTTCCTAATCCAACTTTAGGTATTTTAAAACGTAAATAATAGAGAAAATTTAAGATGGGATAAACTGTGTTCAATACCGGATAAAAACAACATGAAGCGCGTGACCTGGAGCGCGCATCAAAACATTAGAGAGCACTAGGCTGGACCCTCGTTCTGAATAATCGAACTTCTTAATTTCTCTAACGAAAAACATCAACCAATTTCTAAAGACTGTTGACATCTAGTGGAAGCAATAGGAACTGCAACCAAGTGCCACAGAAAACCATTTGAAAACAGAGTCACCTCAACAACAACAAATTCCTCCTGGATGGTTTGTCCTCTGGGTTTCACCTGCCAAATAAGTTATGTTATACGCACAGACATTATTTGAACAGTTTTAGAAACTTTAGAGTGTTTTCTATCCAAACCTACCAATTCTATGCATATCCTAGCTTCTGGGCAGGTAGCTGGTAGTTTACTTTGGGAACGCTTTTCATCCGGACGTGAAAATACTGCCCCCTATCCCAAACAGGTTATAAGGAATGAAATTCCACAACTTAACTTCTAAAAAGGCACACATGTTAACCTCTTGGATCTCTAGGGGCGCTATTTCATTTTTGGATAAAAAACGTTCCCGTTTTAAGCGCGATATTTTGTCACGAAAAGATGCTCGACTATGCATATTCTTGACAGTTTTGGAAAGAAAACACTCTGAAGTTTCAGAATCTGCAAAGATATTGTCTGTAAGTGCCCCAGAACTCATTCTACAGGCGAAACCAAGATGATGCGTCAACCAGGAAATTAGCAGAATTTCTGAAGCTCTGTTTTCCATTGTCTCCTTATATGGCTGTGATTGCGCAAGGAATGAGCCTACACTTTCTGTCGTTCCCCCAAGATCTTAGCAGCATTGTGACGTATTTGTAGGCATATCATTGGAAGATTGACCATAAGAGACTACATTTTCCAAGTGTCCGCCTGGTGTCCTGCGTGGAATTCGGTGCGCAATTGCCAGCTGCTTGTACTTTTCCATTTGATTCAGGGGAGAAACCATGCGTCCAAGAACGATATATCAATGAAGAGATATGTGAAAAACACCTTGAGGATTGATTCTAAACAACGTTTGCCATGTTTTCAGTCGATATTATGGAGTTAATTTAGAAAAAAGTTCGCGTTTTGAGGACTGAATTTTCGTTTTTTTTTGGTAGCCAAATGTGATGTATAAAACGGAGCTATTTCTAATACACAAAGAATCTTTTTGGAAAAACTGAGCATCTGCTATCTAACTGAGAGTATCCTCATTGAAAACATCAGAAGTTCTTCAAAGGTAAATGATTTTATTTGAAGGCTTTTATGTTTTTGTTGAAATGTTGCGTGCTGGATTTAGCTAACGCTAAATGCTACGCTAGCTAGCTACTTTTACACAAATGATTGTTTTCCTATGGTTGAGAAGCATATTTTGAAAATCTGAGATTACAGTGTTGTTTACAAAAGGCTAAGCTTGAGAGCTAGCATATTTATTTCATTTCATTTGCGATTTTCATGAATAGTTAACGTTGCGTTATGGTAATGAGCTTGAGTCTGTATTCACGATCCCGGATCCGGGATGGGGAGATCAGAAAGGTTAAAGTAATGATGGACAGTTGCTTCTCTTTGCATATTTGAGCTGTTCTTGACATAATATGGACTTCGTCTTTAACCCAATAGGGCTATCTTCTGTATACCCCCCTACCTTGTCACAACACAACTGATTGGCTCAAACACATTAAAACCGGTTATGGCACATTAACTCTTGAAACTAGGGGGCACCTTTAAGACTCCATAATGTTTCATCATTAGATGCTACAGTCCTCCTTTAAGACCCCATAATGTTTCATCATTAGATGCTACAGTCCTCCTTTAAGACCCCATAATGTTTCATCATTAGATGCTACAGTCCTCCTTTAAGACTCCATAATGTTTCATCATTAGATGCTACAGTCCTCCTTTAAGACTCTATAATGTTTCATCATTAGATGCTACAGTCCTCCTTTAAGACTCCATAATGTTTCATCATTAGATGCTACAGTCCTCCTTTAAGACTCCATAATGTTTCATCATTAGATGCTACAGTCCTCCTTTAAGACTCCATAATGTTTCATCATTAGATGCTACAGTCCTCCTTTAAGACTCCATAATGTTTCATCATTAGCTGTTACAGTCCTCCTTTACGTCTCCATCATGTTTAGAATGTGTCTGGAAGCGCTACTCTATCTATTCTACTCTCATCCTTTCAATTAAGACTCCATAATGTTTCATCATTAGATGCTACAGTCCTCCTTTAAGACTCCATAATGTTTCATCATTAGCTGTTACAGTCCTCCTTTACGTCTCCATCATGTTTAGAATGTGTCTGGAAGCGCTACTCTATCTATTCTACTCTCATCCTTTCAGTTTTAATAATATTTAATAATAATAATAATAATAATGTTATAATAGGTAATAACTAACTTTAATAACTAGGGTTAATACCTGCCTGGCGCCCCAACAAAATCTTCATATTTACCCCCCTCTAACAATACCGCTACAGAATTAGCGTAGTAGGCCATGTAACTTAAGGTAATCAGAAATATGTATTCCTTGCCACCCATTCTGAAACTAACTGCAGCTCTATGTTAAGTGTTGCAGTCATTTCAGTCGCTGTAGTAGCTGACGTGTATAGTGTTGAGTCATCCGCATACATAGACACACGGGCTTTACTCAAATGTCACTGGCATGTTGTTGGTAAAGATTGAAAAAAGTGAGTGCCAAACAGCTGCCCTGGGGAATTCCTGATTCTACCTTGATTTTGTTGTACAGGCTTCCATTAAAGAACACTCTTTGTGTTCCGTTAGACAGGTAGCTCTGGGGCGGCAGGTAGCCTAGTGGTTAGAGCGGTAGGCCAGTAACCGAAAGATTGCTGGATCGAATCCCCAAGGTAAAACTCTGTCGTTCTGCCCCTGAACAAGGCAGTCCTAGGCCATCATTGAAAAAAATAATTTGTTCTTAACTGACTTGCCTAGTTAAATAAAGGTTACATTTTCAAAGAAAAACTCTTTATCCACAATATAGCAGGGGGTGTAAAGCCATTTTTATCATCAATTTCGCTCAGCCAAACAGTCATTTGTAAGTGCTGTGCTTGTTGAATGAACTTCCCTATAAGCTAAAAGTCTATATTTGTTTAATGTAAAATAGCATTGTATCTGGTCAAACACCATTTTTTAGGGTTGGTAACAGGCTGATTGGTCGGCTATTTACGCCAGTAAAGGGAGCTTTACTATTCTTGGGTAGTGGAATGACTTTAGCTTCCCTCCAGGCCTGAGGGTACACACTTTCTAGTAGACTTAAATTAAAGACAAGGCAAATAGGAATGGCAATATCGGCCGCTATTATCCTCAATTTTCCATCCACATTGTCAGACACCAGTGACTTGTCATTGTTGATTTTATTTGCGCAAAATTTCATTGAAGATGCTCCAAAGATTTTTACTATCATTCTTCATGTATTTTATCTTTGTTTCATTGTGTACTTTCTTCTTTTTATTCAGTTTAGTCAAATGATGTCTCAATTTGCAATAGGTTTGCCAATCAGTTATTCAGCCAGACCTATATGCCATCTCTTTTGCCTCCCTCTTCATCATACCATTTTTTAAATTCCTCATCAATTCATGTGGATTCAACCGTTTTTACAGTCATTTTCTTAATGGGTGCATGCTTATTAGTAACTGGGATAAGCAGTTTCAAACGTGTCAAGGGCAGTGTCTGGTTGCTCATCATTACACACCACGGACCAACAAATATTATTTACATCAACAACATAGCAAAAATGTATGACCTCTTATACACAATATTAGTCCCAGCCTTTGGAACGGTGGTTTTCCTAGACATGGCTCCTATATTGTGATCACTACATCTGATGGATCTGGACACTGCGGATTTCATTCCTCTACTGTTTGTCACTACCCTGGTAGGTTGATTGATAACCTGAACAAGGTTGCCGGCACTGGTTACAGTTTGAAGCTTTCGTTTGAGTGGGCAGCCTGATCACAGCTTTTCTTCAGTACTAGTTAATTAATGACCAAAGTCTTGAGTTTAGTTTGCCTGTTCTACAGTCTTGTAAAGATAGCCGCGTTGACTGGGACAGGCAATGTAACATCCATAATGTTTTAAGGAAAAGTTTTTGTAAAACAAGCACCTTACATTGGATCATCTTGAAACGTTCTCTCTAAAGCTAACTTTCATCAATATGGTCTATTGGTTCCTCTCTAAAGCTAACTTTCATCAAGGTTTTATATGGTCAATTGGTTTCTCTCTTTTCATTGGCAGAATCCTTTTTCAGTGTTATGATATTCATTACATCCATATCCACCAGTCTATCTTCCTGTCAACTAACAGAACTCTGCTGGTTGTCCTGGTAACAGATACCAGTGGACAGATCTATTTATTTGTTCAAACTGAACTACAGCACTTACTTTGAGTCAAATCTGATCCGTTCCTCTCTTCTCCTCCTCCCACAGTTCCACTCAGCCCTGTTGTTTTCCTGCAGTCCACCAGCAGCACAGACAACCTCTTCATACCCAGCAGTAAGATGCTACCGGGAGAGGCACGATACAGGGACTCCGGGAGGGAGGAAGGGCAAGTGTTGTCCTGCTAACCATAAAGAGGGGACACAGACGCACATCATTATGGATGCTGATGTCACTGTTGTCATAAAGTGCTTTACAGAAACCCAGCCCACAAGCGAGAGAAAGCTGTTTGCTCATCCAGACCAAGCTGTACCATCTGGTGTTCTGATCTGGAGCGACTCTTCTCTGCCTCATCAGCATCAGGATGTTGTTGAGGCTCCCCAGAGGATCCACCATAGTCATGTCTCTCTCCTGTGTTAATGAGAACATCAAACAGATAGTGAACTTATAACCGTCTAATAAAATCATAGGGTCTTACAAGAGGCATGAATATGTCCCTTTGATATTTTAAGTAGAGATTATGCTTCAATGTTGAATTTTAAAAGCCTGTTATGCTAGACGAGGTGCACTTTAATACAGACCACATGGAGAATTCAATACATCTAATTGAAAAGTCCCTAAAATATATGAACCAATGGCAGATTGACCCTTTAACAATTCCTACAGCACTGAACAACATATTCAAGTGTAGAACTTCAGTAGAATGCCACTTTAAAACCACACATTAGTTCAACAACGGCATAGTTTGTGTCCCTGTTGAAGACAGTACTCACTGGTGTTAATCTGATATTCTGTCTCTTCCTCTTTCACTCCAAAAACGTCTTCCTCCTTCACCTTTATTGAGACAGCATCCTGTTCCTCTCTAAACGGTTCTTTCTCTTCTATCACTATAACAGCCTCCTCTTCCTCCTTTTTCATTCTGAAATGTTCTTTCACTATAACAGCATCTTCTTCCTTCACTATAACAGTCTCCTCTTCCTCCTTTTTCATTCTGAAATGTTCTTTCACTATAACAGTCTCCTCTTCCTCCTTTTTCATTCTGAAATGTTCTTCCACTATAACAGCCTCATCTTCCTCCTTTTTCATTCTAAAAGCTTCTTTCTCTTCTTTCACTGTAACCTCATCCTCTTCTTCAATGTTCAGCGCCAGAACTTCTTTCTCCAAACAGCAGACCTCCTCTTCTTTAGCAGGGGATGAGTACTTTAATGAGCTCATGGTCAGGGATGTTAGCTAGCTAGTTAGCATTAGCGACTAGCCTAGTGCTAGGCTCAGCATCAATCTTTAACAAGTTTGCAAATTAGGTTACAGTTAACCAGTTAATACGTCAACAGAACTGTGTTTAAAACACTGAGATTAGATAATGTACATTAACATGGTCTAAAGCGTCAATCTTTCACTTTTATGTTGGCTAGCAAGCTACCGACGTGGTTGGAAGAGTTGGCGCCTTGTTGTTCCTGAAGAAGGGTCCCGGCCAGTCAATTATACGTCACGGAAGAATCATCACCTGAAAGACGCTCATCGCCATCTGCTGACTGGAGTGGGTAACGCAGTTTGGAAACAATAGTTACAACACTTTTTGTATTGGAAAGAACGTCATAATTATTTAACAATAAGCTGATACATTTTCTCTTCCAAATAATACGTTCCTGTACACTGACGTAGAAGCTCAATATTAATATGTAGATGATGAATAAATACTTCTATGAATAGGTAGTGTGTTGATATACATTTTCTCTGTTCATTTTTCACATTCTTTTTTATCTACATGTGACCATAGTATTCCCTTAAAGCCACGCTCTATAAGATACAAATCATCCTGTAAACAACAGAACAAATGCATCACATGCAAATAGCACTTGATTATCTGTAGTGCTATACACTGGGTAGACAAAACATTAAGAACAGCTGCTCCTTCCATGACTTAGAAAGACTAGGTGAATCCAGGCTAAAGCTATGATCCCTTACTGATGTCACTAGTTAAATCCACTTCAATCCGTGTAGATGAAGGGGGGAGACAGGTTAACAGACAGTGACACATTCAATACTGCCTTGCACACTCTCGCCTGCATCTAGCTGAAATAGAGATATCACTGGACAAATTCAGGTATGTTTATTCAGGTATGTTTATCCCCGTTTTGTTCCATTTAAACGTTTGTCAACAGAATCGGCGGAATGAATACACCCCTGATCATGCAAAAACACAGTTCACTTTCATTACAGACACGTTGTATTCCTTCTTGCATCTATGTGCTCTCCTCTTATCACCTTCTCCCTTTGTTTCTGTACTTCAATGCACAACACATCAGCTGTATGTGACCAGGCAAAAAAACCTTTCCAAGCCAAACCATTTCATAACTGAAACACACAGCTTACATTGTTGTCACCATATTAGCTAAAGTAACATCATAGTCAACAGAGCTAATAGAACTAACTCGTTAGTAAACCTGCTACAATCATGCAGTAACATTACAGTGTACAGTCAGTAAGCAGTTTAGCACTTACCTTGGCGGGTCCCAGTGGCAATAAATTAGTAAAACCAAAAGCTTGCCTTGACTTGGAAAAGTTCCAGTGTTGTGTTGGATAGTCATAGCCAGCTAGCTAACATAGCATCGCTCTGTTTGAGCCAAGTGTTTGAGTAGACTAAACTAGATAGCTGCATTTGCTAAGTAAGTGAAACTGAAAGTGGAAAATAAATGACAAAATATCTCTCTCTCGCTTCTCCTTCATTTTGGAATAAAATAATTTGTTCAAAACTGTTCAACTATTGTATTTTTCTCTCTTTTAGTCAACTACTCACCACATGTTATGCACTGCAGTGCTAGCTAGCTGTAGCTTATGCTTTCAGTACTAGATACATTCTTTGATCCTTTCATTGGTTGGACATCATGTCAGTTCATGCTGCAAGAGCTCTGATAGGTTGGAGGACGTCCTCCGGAAGTTGTCATAATTACTGTGTAAGTCTATGGAAGGGCTTGAGAACCATGAGCCTCCTAGGTTTTGTATTGAAGTCAATGTACCCAGAGGAGGATGCAAAACAGTATGTTTTAATAAATTATTTGGTGACGTGATTATATTTAGTATAGTTTTATCTAAAAAGGACCACTTTTAAATATTTTACCATTTGAATTTTTCTGAAAATAACTGAGGACGATGGTTCTCCCCTTCCTCCTCTGAGGAGACCCCACTGCACCCAAAGGACACCCAGCCAACTTGACACAATTGTGGGAAGCATTGGAGTCAACATGGGCCAGCATCCCTGTGGAATGCTTTCGACACCTTGTAGAGTCCATGCCCCGACGAATTGAGGCGGTTTAGAGGGGAAAAGGGGAGGGTCCAACTCCATATTAGGAAGGTGTTCCAGATGTTTGGTATAATCAGTGGATACATCTGCAATGTAGCAGACACTTTTATCTAAAGGGATTTGCAGTCATGTGTGCAAACACTTTACATATGGGTGGTCCCAGGAATCAAATCCACTACCCTGGTTTGAATAGCACTATACTCCACCAACTGAGCTACAGGACCACAAGGAATGATCAAGGAATGACGCAGATAAACACACACAGCCTGAGTTTCAAAAATATAATTGTATCAAAGACCGTAACATTGAAACTGCATATTTAGTTACAATCAAATATTATTTGTCACATGCGCTGAATACAACAGGTGTAGATCGTAACGTGAAATGCTTACTGACAAGCCCTTAACCAACAACGTAGATAAGAAAAATAAGGGTTGAGAAAATATTCCCCAAATAAAAAGTTTTAAAAAGTAGCTCAGTACCGAGGGGTAGCTCAGGCCTGAGCTACCCCTCGGTCCTGAGCTTCCTCAGTAATGAGGCAGCCCTCAGTCCAGGTGGGCCCTTTGTTAGGGTTACTATGCCAAGGTCGGCGGCGAGGGTCGCCACTCAAATGACGCTAGGAAAGCGGACTAAGACTATGGCAGAGTGGCGTCCACGTCCCGCCACAGTGGACAGACGCCCACCCAGACCCTCTCCTATGGGTTTAGGTGTGCAGCCGGGAGTCCGCACCTTTGGGGGGGGGGGGGGGGGTACTGTCACGCCCTGGCCTTAGTTATCTTTGTTTTCTTTATTATTTTGGTTAGGCCAGGGTGTGACATGGGTGATTTATGTGTTTCGTCTTGTTTAGGGGTTTATTAGATTTATGGGGTTGTGTTCATGTTAGGTGTCTAGGTAAGTCTATGGTTGCCTAGATTGGTTCTCAATCAGAGGATATATATAGAGGAGGTACCAGTACAGTGTCAATGTGGAGGCTATATACAGGAGGTACCAGTACAGAGTCAATATACAGGGGGTACCAGTACAGAGTCAATGTGGAGACTAGTACAGGGGGTACCAGTACCGAGTCAATGTGGAGACTATATACAGGGGGTACCAGTACAGAGTCAATGTGGCGGCTATATACAGGAGGTACCAGTACCGAGTCAATGTGGAGACTATATACAGGGGGTACCACTACAGAGTCAATGTGGAGGCTATATACAGGAGGTACCAGTACCGAGTCAATGTGGAGACTATATACAGGGGGTACCAGTACAGAGTCAATGTGGAGACTATATACAGGGGGTACCAGTACAGAGTCAATGTGGAGGCTATATACAGGAGGTACCAGTACCGGATGTTTACATACGCTTAGGTTGGAGTCATTAAAACTCGGTTTTAAACCACTCCACAAACGTCTTGTTGACAAACTATAGTATATGCAAGTATAAACACCATGGGACCACACAGCCGTCATACCGCTCAGGAAGGAGACTTGTTCTGTCTCCTAGAGATCAACATACGTTGGTGCGAAAAGTGCAAACCAGTCCCAGAACAACAGCAAAAGACCTTGTGAAGATGCTGGAGGAAACAGGTACAAAAATATCTATATCCATAGTAAAATGAGTCCTATATCAACATAACCTGAAAGGCCACTCAGCAAGGAAGAAGCCACTGAAGAAGGGCCTTGGCTAGGGGTGTATCCTTGTTTTGAATCCCAGCCACCGTAGGAGGCCTTTTGCCTTTTGGTAGGCCGCCGTTGTAAATAAGAATTTGTTCTTAACTGACTTGCCAAGTTAAATAAAGGTTCAATAATAAATAAATTAAATAAAAATAAAGTACAGAGAGATAATTGATGAAAACCTGCTCCAGAGCACTCAGGACCTCAGACTGGGGCAAAGGTTCACCTTCCAACAGGACAACAACCCTAAGAACACAGACAAAGGACAACGCAGAAGTGGCTTCGGGACAAGTCTCTGAATGTCCTTGTGTGGCCCAGCCAGAGCCTGGACTTGAACCCGATCAAACATCTCTGGAGAGACCTGAAAATAGCTGTGCAGCGACGCTCCCCATCCAACCTGACAGAGGTTGAGAGGATCTGCAGAGAAGAATGGGAGAAAAAATACAGGTGTGCCAAAGCTTGTTCCTGTTAAGACACCTGGCCAGCTGAGTGCAGGTGGGCTCTCCTGTCAACATGAGGCTCCTGTTGCAGCCCTCAAGGGCACATTGACAGATTTTCCACCTAGTCCTCTCTGGGATTCAAACAAGGGATCTATCAGTTACTGGCCCAACACTGTTAACCGCTAGGCTACCTGCAGCAGGAGCCCCATGTTGACAGGAGAGCCCACCTGCATTCAGCTGGTCAGGGGCAGTGGTGCCCTGTAAGTAACAAATGTATCACTATCAGAGGGGTGTATTATGACATCAGATAGAACTACTCAGACATTCCAAATGTCACTTGATTATCAGAGCGGTGAATTATGACATCATATAGAACTACTCAGACGTTCCAAATATCACTTGATTATCAGAGGGGTGTATTATGACATCATATAGAACTACTCCGACATTCCAAATCAGGCTTCATCCACATCATGAAGGTGGATATTGATCCAACCATTTCAAAAGTAATGACTGGGCTGATGGAAACAGGTTATGCCTGAATAGTTTTATAAATGGTGACAGACGATATGTTAGTTCGTTTGACATGGTGGGTTGTGTCAGTAAAAACGTTTTAGTGAGAAATGGAGGTGGAAACTCCTTTATGTACAAATATTTATATAATAACCATCATGTCTTAGTTAACTTGGAGTCACGTGATGATATGTTGTGTGGTCCTCCCTCTAAAACTTGGAAAACCATGTAGTTTATCAGGCTACAGATGAAATAAGTTATGAACTTCACAGGGTAGTGAAAATACATGTGATGAGCTTGATGCTAAATTCCAATACATTTTGAGGGTCTTAATCTGGTGACATGATGACCGATGCTTGGTTGCAATTTGACAATTCAAATAATTGCTCTCACCCATAATAATCTCATCATTCAGGTAACAACGTTTATTGAACCAGTGGGAGGTTTGTAAATGCCCCAAGGAAAGTCGAAAGAGGAACTCTTCATTGAGACAATGATAAACAGCAATCTGTGGGAGAGTTGTGGTGGATATTATAAAATAAGGATCTGCTGGAGTCCAAGTCAAACCAAGATTCTTTATTTCTGAGCTCAGAGAGAATAACAGAGTTACACAGCGCAGTGTAGACAGTCTGAATTCCTGAAGCATTGGGTGATGAGCACATATCTTTATAGTTTCCTGTTCCTGGGAGGGACTTTATTCATACAAGGACACAGGTGCAGCTGGTTTGCAACACAGAATGATCCTCCCAAGAACAGGAGATTATAATTGGACAGTTTCACAAGGTTAGTCACATACTCAGTTATGTGGACACACAAACAATTAACATTTTCCATTACAGAGTCTGAACATTTTCATTTCATTAAATCATCAGTGGGCTACAATGCAAATGTCAACAATGGAACAAATGCATCACATCCAAATATCACTTGATTATCTGTAGTGCTGGAGGAATGACACACCCAGATAAACACACAGTCAGAGTTTAAAAAAGGACCTTTTAAACACATGGAATCTGATCTACTCTATATTCAAATATTTATATATATTGTTATATATAAATATTGTCATGACGTGGCCCTTTGTAGGTACAGGTTCTGTTATCTCAGGTCGTGAATACCTAAACATATTGTCATGATGTGGCCTTTTCTGGGTATAGATTGTGGCCCAGGTTCTGTTATCTCAGGTCGTAAATTCCTGGCAGAGACTCTATCCCCCTTTTCATACAGAGAGAGACCACAGAGTGAACAAAGGAATTCACATGGCCGCACTCCTAAATCCCCAAAATGGCCAAATTAAACTATATGTCCACCTTTGAGAGTGTGGGAAGGGTCTGTGGACACTTAAGGGACAGTTATGTTGAGTGTGTTTCATTTGGTGACCTCAGAGAGGACAGGAAACACACATAACTATGTCTCTGAATGTGTACATTTCTCAATTATGGGGTTTGCATCTAATTATTGTATGAAATGAATGAGTAAAGATGCAACTATATATGAAATGTGATGTTAAACCTTTAATGTGAGAGATTTGTATTCCTTTAAAAGTTTAACTAAGTCATTGGTCCGTCCCCGAGGGCACAGACATGATCTGGTGTCATGGAACCGCCTATCCTATTGTTACGAATAAAAGCCCCTCCTAAAAAAAATCCTCTTCAGACTGAGCAAACCAATCACAGCGTGAGCTGTGATTGCGAATAGTTTAGACAACGCATACCTTGGTGTAAGCTGAGGTGGCACATTTGAGTTCCAAGACTAGAAAACCATCCCACGTGGAGCATTGGCTACACGGCTGGAAATGGTTCAACTCTGAGACTATCAATTCCAACAGAGTAAGAGCATTGGTAGGTCTGTGGGGGCAGCTAGAAATGATGTAAACCTGGGATGCGAATGACGACAACCGCCG
Source organism: Oncorhynchus mykiss (assembly GCF_013265735.2). NCBI lineage: Eukaryota > Metazoa > Chordata > Actinopteri > Salmoniformes > Salmonidae > Oncorhynchus > Oncorhynchus mykiss. Next base: position 5,678,058 of record NC_048581.1, on the reverse strand, counting down.
AAACATCTATTCTATGAGAACATTTCTGAATGGTAATCTGAGGTATCCATTCTAACCAAGAAAGACTTTGAACTTCAGGGAAACAGAAGGAGAGAGACTCAGATGAACTCTCCAGCAGACGGACTGGATTCCAACAGATCACAACGGCGTAAATATATATTGACTGCAATTATTCCTGAATGAGTGAGCATTCGTGTGCAAAGGATTAGCATTTAAAATAACATACAGTTGAAGTTGGAAGTTTACATACACTTAGTGGGGCAAAAAAAGTATTTAGTCAGCCACCAATTGTGCAAATTCACTTAAAAAGATGAGAGAGGCCTGTAATTTTCATCATAGGTACACTACAACTATGACAGACAAAATGAGAAGTCAAAAATCCAGAAATATTTATATATAAACAAGTAAACATTCTCTCCTGTGTGGATTCTCACATTTTTTTTACGCTACTGATGAGTAAAATGCCTTCCCCCCAGTCTGAACATTTGTAAGGCTTCTCCCCCATGTGCGGTCTCATGTCTTCTTTCAGGTGTCCTAATTGGGTAAAAACGCATTGCACGCTGGGATCAGTGGTAAGATTTCTTCCCTGTGTGAATTCGCTCATGCACTTTCAGGTTTCCTGACTGGCTAAAACTCTTTCCACACTGAGCGCAAAGGAAAGGCTTCTCCCCTGTGTGTATTCGCAAATGATCTTTGAGGATACCAAACCGCATAAAACTCTTTCCACACTGGGAGCAATGGTGAGGCTTCACTCCTGTGTGTATCCTCTCATGTCTTTTCATGTTAAGTAAATGGTTAAAACTCTTTCCACAATGGGAGCAGTAGTAAGGCTTCTCCCCTGTGTGTATTCGCAAATGATCTTTGAGGATACCTAACTGCGTAAAACTCTTTCCACACTGGGAGCAATGGTGAGGCTTCACTCCTGTGTGTATCCTCTCATGTCTTTTCATGTTAAGTAAATGGTTAAAACTCTTTCCGCAATGGGAGCAGTGGTATGGCTTCTCCCCTGTGTGTATCCTCCCATGTCTTTTCATGTTTCCTAACTGGCTAAAACTATTTCCACACTGGCCACAATGGTATAGCTTCTCTCCTGAGTGTATTCGCTCATGAGCTTTCAGGCTTCCTAACAGGCTAAAACTCTTTCCACACTGGCCGCAATGGTATGGCTTCTCTCCTGTGTGTGTCCTCTCAGGTCTTTTCAGGCTTCCTAACTTGATCTGGGAGCAGAGGTGTTGTCTTGATGTTGTGGAGGTCTTTGGTTCCTCCAAGTTTGGTTTTCCTCCTGCCAAAGACAGTGTTTATATAAAAAGAGACCAGAATGAAACCTCCACTCTCCAATTTTGTGTAAATTTGTTTACATTGCTTTGCCAAGACAATCCATCCACGTGACAGGTGTAGCATATCAAAAAGCTGATTAAACAGCATTACACAGGTGTACCTTGTACTGGGCACAATAAAAAGCCACTCTAAAATGTACAGTTGTCACACAACACAATGCCACAGATGTCTCAAGTTTTGAGGGAGTGTGCAAATGGATTGGGGACTGCAGGAATATCCAGTGGAGCTGCTACCAGAGAATTTAATGTTGCATTCTCTACCATCAGCCGCCTCCAATGTCTTTTTAGAGAATTTGGAAGTCCGTCCAACAGGCCACACAACCGCAGATCAAGGCCCTCCACATTGTCTGAGATCAGCCACCCGGACAACTGATGAAACGGAGGAGTGTTTATCTCTGTAACAAAGCCCTTTTGTGGAGAAAACTAATTCTGATTCGCTGGGCATGGCTCCCAAGTGGGTGGGCTTACGCCCCAACAGACCCACCAATGGCTGCGCCCCTGCCCAGTCATGTGAAGTCCATAGATTAGGACCTAATAAATGTATTTACGTTGACTACTTTCCTAATTTGAACTGTAAATCATTGAAATTGTTGTTTTCATATCTGTTCAGTATATACATACAGTGGGGAGAACAAGTATTTGATACACTGCCGATTTTGCAGGTTTTCCTACTTACAAAGCACGTAGAGGTCAGTCATTTTTATCATAGGTACACTTCAACTGTGAGAGACGGAATCTAAAAATAAAAAAAATCCAGAAAATCACATTGTATGATTTTTAAGTAATTAATTTGCATTTTATTGCATGACATAAGTACTTGATCACCTACCAACCAGTAAGAATTCCAGCTCTCACAGACCTGTTAGTTTTTCTTTAAGAATCCCTCCTGTTCTCCACTCATTACCTGTATTAACTGCAGCTGTTTGAACTCGTTACCTGTATAAAAGACACCTGTCCACACACTCAATCACACAGACTCCAACCTCTCCACAATGGCCAAGACCAGAGAGGGTGTAAGGACATCATGGATAAAATTGTAGACCTGCAAAAGGCTGGGATGGGCTACAGGACAATAGGCAAGCAGCTTGGTGAGAAGGCAACAACTGTTGGAGCAATTATTAGAAAATAATTAGTAACACACTATGCCGTCATGGATTAAAATCCTGCAGCGCACGCAAGGTACTCCCTGCTCAAGCCAGCGCATGTCCAGGCCCGTCTCAAGTTTGCCAATGACCATCTGGATGATCCAGAGGAGGAATGGGAGAAGGTCCTGTGGTATGATGAGACAAAAATAGAGCTTTTTGGTCTAAACTCCACTCGCCGTGTTTGGAGGAAAAGAAGGATGAGTACAACCCCAAGAACACCATCACAACTGTGAAGCATGGAGGTGGAAACATCATTCTTTGGGGATGGATGGATGGGGCCATGTATCGCGAGATCTTGGCCAACAACCTCCTTCCCTCAGTAAGAGTATTGAAGATGGGTCGTGGCTGGGTCTTCCAGCATTACAACGACCCGAAACACACAGCCAGGGCAACTAAGGAGTGGCTCCGTAAGAAGCAACTCAAGGTCCAGGAGTGGCCTAGCCAGTCTCCAGACCTGAACCCAATAGAAAATCGTTGGAGCGAGCTGAAAGTCTGTATTGCCCAGCGAGAGCCCCGAAACCTGAAGGATCTGGAGAAGGTCTGTATGGAGTGGGCCAAAATCCCTGCTGCAGTGTGTGCAAACCTGGTCAAGAACTACAGGAAACATATGATCTCTGTAATTGCAAACAAAGGTTTCTGTACCAAATATTAAATTCTGCTTTTCTGATGTATCAAATACTTATGCCATGCAATAAAATGCAAATTAATTACTTACAAATAATCCAATGTGATTTCCTTGATTTTTGTTTTAGATTCCGTCTCTCACAGTTGAAGTGTACCTATGATAAAAAATTACAGACCTCTACATGCTTTGTAAGTAGGAAAACCTGCAAAATCGGCAGTGTGTCAAATACTTGTTCTCCCCACTGTATATAGAGAACCAGTCAAAGGTGGACACACCTACTCATTCAAGGGGTTTTCTTTATTTTTCAAAACTATTTTCTACATTATAGAATAATAGTGAAGACATCACAACTATGAAATAACACATATGGAATCATGTGTTAAACAAATCAAAATAAATTTTATATTTGAGATTCTTCAAAGTAGCCACCCTTTGTCTTGATGACAGCTTTGCACACTCTTGGCATTCTCTCAACCAGCTTCATGAGGTAGTCATCTGGAAAGCATTTCAATTAACAGGTGTGCCTTGTTTAAATATTCATTTGTGTTTTTCCTTCTTAGTGAGTTTGAGCCAATCAGTTGTCTTGTGACAAGTTAAAGGGGTATACAGAAGACAGCCCTATTTGGTAAAAGACCAAGTCCAAATGGCTCAAATAAGCAAAGAGAAACAACAGCCCATCATTACTTGAAGACATGGTCAGTCAATACCAAATATTTCAAGAACATTGAAAGTTTCTTTAAGCACAGTCGCAAAAAACATCAAAAGCTACGATGAAACTGGCTCTCATGAGGACCTCCACAGGAAAGGAAGACCCAGAGTTACCTCTGCTATGATGAAACTGGCTCTCATGAGGACCTCCACAGGAAAGGAAGACCCAGAGTTACCTCTGCTATGATGGAACTGGCTCTCATGAGGACCTCCACAGGAAAGGAAGACCCAGAGTTACCTCTGCTATGATGAAACTGGCTCTCATGAGGACCTCCACAGGAAAGGAAGACCCAGAGTTACCTCTGCTATGATGAAACTGGCTCTCATGAGGACCTCCACAGGAAAGGAAGACCCAGAGTTACCTCTGCTACGATGAAACTGGCTCTCATGAGGACCTCCACAGGAAAGGAAGACCCAGAGTTACCTCTGCTATGATGAAACTGGCTCTCATGAGGACCTTCACAGGAAAGGAAGACCCAGAGTTACCTCTGCTATGATGAAACTGGCTCTCATGAGGACCTCCACAGGAAAGGAAGACCCAGAGTTACCTCTGCTACGATGAAACTGGCTCTCATGAGGACCTCCACAGGAAAGGAAGACCCAGAGTTACCTCTGCTATGATGAAACTGGCTCTCATGAGGACCTCCACAGGAAAGGAAGACCCAGAGTTACCTCTGCTATGATGGAACTGGCTCTCATGAGGACCTCCACAGGAAAGGAAGACCCAGAGTTACCTCTGCTATGATGAAACTGGCTCTCATGAGGACCTCCACAGGAAAGGAAGACCCAGAGTTACCTCTGCTATGATGAAACTGGCTCTCATGAGGACCTCCACAGGAAAGGAAGACCCAGAGTTACCTCTGCTATGAGGAAACTGGCTCTCATGAGGACCTCCACAGGAAAGGAAGACCCAGAGTTACCTCTGCTATGATGAAACTGGCTCTCATGAGGACCTCCACAGGAAAGGAAGACCCAGAGTTACCTCTGCTATGATGAAACTGGCTCTCATGAGGACCTCCACAGGAAAGGAAGACCCAGAGTTACCTCTGCTATGATGAAACTGGCTCTCATGAGGACCTCCACAGGAAAGGAAGACCCAGAGTTACCTCTGCTATGATGAAACTGGCTCTCATGAGGACCTCCACAGGAAAGGAAGACCCAGAGTTACCTCTGCTATGATGGAACTGGCTCTCATGAGGGCCTCCACAGGAAAGGAAGACCCAGAGTTACCTCTGCTATGATGAAACTGGCTCTCATGAGGACCTCCACAGGGAAGGAAGACCCAGAGTTACCTCTGCTATGATGAAACTGGCTCTCATGAGGACCTTCACAGGAAAGGAAGACCCAGAGTTACCTCTGCTATGATGAAACTGGCCCTCATGAGGACCTCCACAGGAAAGGAAGACCCAGAGTTACCTCTGCTATGATGAAACTGGCTCTCATGAGGACCTCCACAGGAAAGGAAGACCCAGAGTTACCTCTGCTACGATGAAACTGATTTACAGAGTTCAATTAAGAGACACAACTCAACATCAACTGTTCAGAGGAGACTGTGTGAATCAAGAAGCATGAGCAATGGACCGGTGGAAATCTGTCCTTTGGTCTGATGAGTCCAAATTTGAGATTTCCGGTTCCAACCGACATGTCTGTGAGACGCAGAGTAGGTGAACGGATGATCTCCACATGTGTGTTTCCCACCGTGAAGCATTGATGAGCATTCATGAGTGATGGTGCTTTGCTGGTGACACTGTTTGTGATTTATTTAGAATTCAAGTCACACTTAACCAGCATCGCTACCACAGCATTCTGCAGCGATACACAATCCCATCTGGTTTGTGCTTAGTGGGACTATCATTTGTTTTTCAACAGGACAATGACCCAACCACAACCAGGCTGTGTAAGTGCTATTTGACCAAGAAGGAGAGTGATGGAGTGCTGCATCAGATGACCTGGCCTCCACAATCACCCGACCTCAACTCAAATTGAGATGGTTTGGGATGAGTTGGACCGCAGAGTGACGGAAAAGTAGCCAACACGTGCCCAGCATGTGGGAACTCCTTCATAACATCCATATACACCAGTCTATCTTCCTGTCAACTAACACAACTCTGCTGGTTGTCCTGGTAACAGATACCAGTGGACAGATCTATTTATTTGTTCAAACTGAACTACAGCACTTACTTTGATGAGTCAAATCTGATCCTTTCTTCTCTTCTCCTCCTCTCACAGTTCCACTCAGCCCTGTTGTTTTCCTGCAGTCCACCAGCAGCACAGACAACCTCTTCATACCCAGTAGTAAGGTGCTACCGGGAGAGGCACGATAGAGGGACTCCGGGAGGGCGGAAGGGCTAGCATTGTCCTGGTAACCATAAAGAGGGGACACAGACACATATCATTATGGATGCTGATGTCACTGTTGTCATAAAGTGCCTTACAGAAACCCAGACCCAGATAGAGCAAGCTGTATGCTAGACCAGACCAAGCTGTACCATCTGGTGTTCTGATCTGGAGAGACTCTTCTCTGCCTCGTCAGCATCAGGATGTTGAGGCTCCCCAGAGGATCCACGATAGTCATGTCTCTCTCCTGTTTGAACGAGAACATCAAACAGATGGTGAACTTATTACCATCATCAATTATTACTGTCTATTACAGTCATAGGGTCTTATCAGAGGCATTAATATCTCTAAATTAATTGGGTGCCTTTTGTGTCCCTTTGATATTTTAAGTATACATTATGCTCCATTATTACATTTTAAAAGCCTGTTATATATAATTAAATCTCATTTAAAAGTCCCAAAAATATCTGTAGCAATGGCAGATTGACCCTTTAACAATTTATATAGTACTGAACATCACATTGAAGTGAAGAACTTAAGTAGAATGCCCCTTAAAACCACACATTAGTTCAACAACTGCATAGTTTGTGCCCCTGTTTTTAAGACAATACTCACTGGTGTTAATGAGATATTCTGTCTCCTCCTCTTTCACTCCCAAAACGTCTTCCTCCTTCACCTTTACTGAGATAGAACCTTTTAGAGAGGAAGAGGATGCTTTCTCTTCTTTCCCTATAACAGCCTCCTCTTCCTCCTTTTTCATTCTGAAAGGTTCTTTCTCTCCTTTCACTGTAATATCCTCCTCTTCGTCTTTCACGACAATGTTCAGCGGCAGAGCATCTTTCTCTCCTTTCACTGTACTATCCTCCTCTTCGTCTTTCGCGACAATGTTCAGCGCCAGAGCTTCTTTCTCCGGACAGCAGACATCCTCTTCTTCAGCAGGGGATGAGTAGTTAAATGAGCTCATGGTCAGGGATGTTAGCTAGCTAGTTAGCATTAGCGAATAGCCTAGTGCTAGGCTCAGTATCAATCTTTAACAAATTTGCAAATTGAACAAACACATTAGGTTCAAGTTAACGTCAACTGAAATGTGTTTTAAACACTGCGATTAGCTAATGCACATTAACATGGCCTAAAACGTCAATCTTTCAGTTTTATGTTGTCTAGCAAGCTATCGAGGTGGTTGAAAGAGTCCATTATACGTCACGCAAGAAGCATCACCTGAAAGACGCTCATCGCCATCTGCTGGCTGGAGTGGGTAACGCAGTTTGGAAACAATAGTTACTACACTTTTTGTATTGGAAAGAGCTACAACAGGTGTAGTAGACATTACCGTGAAATTCTTACTGACAAGCCCTTAACCAACAATGTAGTTAAAAAAATTAGAGGTAAGAAAATAAGTTACACAATAAAAAAATATACCGTGGCTACAGAGTCAATGAGGAGGCAATATACAGGGGGTACCAGCACAGAGTCAATGTGGAGACTATATACAGGGGGTACCGGTACAGAGTCAATGTGGAGGCTATATACAGGGGGTACCAGTACAGAGTCAATGTGGAGACTATATACAGGGGGTACCGGTACAGAGTCAATGTGGAGGCTATATACAGGGGGTACCAGTACAGAGTCAATGTGGAGGTTGTATACAGGGGGTACCAGTACAGAGACAATGTGGAGGTTGTATACAGGGGGTACCAGTACAGAGTCAATGTGGAGGTTGTATACAGGGGGTACCAGTACAGAGACAATGTGGAGGCTGTATACAGGGGGTACCGGTACAGTGTCAATGTGGAGGCTATATACAGGGGGTACCGGTACAGAGTCAATGTGGAGGCTATATACAGGAGGTACCAGTACAGAGTCAATGTGGAGGCCACATACAGAAGGTACCAGTACAGAGTCAATGTGGAGGCTATATACAGGGGGTACCAGTACAGAGTCAATGTGGAGGCTATATACAGGGGGTACCAGTACAGAGTCAATGTGGAGGCCACATACAGGAGGTACCAGTACAGAGTCAATGTGGAGGCTATATACAGGGGGTACCAGTACAGAGTCAATGTGGAGGCTATATACAGGGGGTACCAGTACAGAGTCAATGTGGAGGCTATATACAGGGGGTACCAGTACAGAGTCAATGTGGAGGCTATATACAGGGGGTACCGGTACAGAGTCAATGTGGAGGCTATATACAGGGGGTACCAGTACAGAGTCAATGTGGAGGCTATATACAGGGGGTACCAGTACAGAGTCAATGTGGAGGCTATATACAGGGGGTACCGGTACAGAGTCAATGTGGAGGCTATGTACAGGGGGTACCAGTATAGAGTCAATGTGGAGGCCACATACAGGAGGTACCAGTACAGAGTCAATGTGGAGGCCACATACAGGAGGTACCAGTACAGAGTCAATGTGGAGGCTATATACAGGGGGTACCGGTACAGATTCAATGTGGAGGCTATATACAGGAGGTACCAGTACAGAGTCAATGTGGAGGCTATATACAGGGGGTACCGGTACAGAGTCAATGTGGAGGCTATATACAGGGGGTACCAGTACAGAGTCAATGTGGAGGCTATATACAGGAGGTACCAGTACAGAGATAATGTGAAGGCTATATACAGGGGGTACCGGTACAGAGTCAATGTGGAGGCTATATTCAGGAGGTACCAGTACAGAGTCAATGTGGAGGCCACATACAGGAGGTACCAGTACAGAGTCAATGTGGAGGCTATATACAGGGGGTACCAGTACAGAGTCAATGTGGAGGCTATATACAGGGGGTACCAGTACAGAGTCAATGTGGAGGCTGTATACAGGGGGTACCGGTCCAGAGTCAATGTGGAGGTTATATACAGGGGGTACCAGTACAGAGTCAATGTGGAGGCTATATACAGGGGGTACCAGTACAGAGTCAATGTGGAGGCTATACACAGGGGGTACTAGTACAGAGTCAATGTGGGGGCTATATACAGGATGTACCAGTACAGAGTTAATGTGAAGGCTATATACAGGGGGTACCAGTACAGAGTCAATGTGGAGGCTATATACAGGAGGTACCAGTACAGGGTCAATGTGAAGGCTATATACAGGAGGTACCAGTACAGAGTCAATGTGGAGGCTATATATAGGAGGTACCAGTACAGGGTCAATGTGAAGGCTATATACAGGGGGTACCAGTACAGAGTCAATGTGAAGGCTATATACAGGAGGTACCAGTACAGAGTCAATGTGGAGGCTATATATAGGAGGTACCAGTACAGGGTCAATGTGAAGGCTATATACAGGAGGTACCAGTACAGGGTCAATGTGAAGGCTATATACAGGAGGTACCAGTACAGAGTCAATGTGGAGGCTATATATAGGAGGTACCAGTACAGGGTCAATGTGAAGGCTATATATAGGGGGTACCAGTACAGGGTCAATGTGAAGGTTTGCTCGTGTTTCTTGGCCCAAGCTAGTCTCTTCTTCTTTTTGCTGTCCTTGAGTAGTGGTTTCTTTGCAGCAATTCGACCATGAAGGCCTGATTCACACAGTCTCCTCTGAACAGTTGATATTGAGATGTGTCTGTTCATTCAACTCTGTGAAGCATTTATTTGGGCAGCAATTTCTGAGGCTGGTAACTCTAATGAACTTATCCTCTGCAGCAGAAGTAACTCTGGGTCTCAATAAAATGCTAATTAATTACTTAAAAATCATTCAATGTGATTTTCTGGATTTTTGTTTTAGATTCCGTCTCTCATGGTTGAAGCCTGCTATAGACCACCCTCTGCCCCCAGCTGTGCTCTGGACACCATATGTGAACTGATTGCCCCCCATCTATCTTCAGAGCTCGTGCTGCTAGGCGACCTAAACTGGAACATGCTTAACACCCCAGCCACCCTACAATCGAAACTTGATGCCCTCAATCTCACACAAATTATCAATGAACCTACCAGGTACCTCCCCAAAGCCGGAAACACGGGCACCCTCATAGATATCATCCTAACCAACTTGCCCTCTAAATACACCTCTGCTGTTATCAACCAAGATCTCAGCGATCACTGCCTCATTGCCTGCATCCGTAATGGGTCAGCGGTCAAACGACCTCCACTCATCACTGTCCAACGCTCCCTGAAACACTTCAGCGAGCAGGCCTTTCTAATCGACCTGGCCGGGGTATCCTGGAAGGATATTGATCTCATCCCGTCAGTAGAGGATGCCTGGGTATTTTTTTTAAATGCCTTCCTAACCATCTTAAATAAGCATGCCCCATTCAAGAAATTTAGAACCAGGAACAGATATAGCCCTTGGTTCTCCCCAGACCTGACTGCCCTTAACCAACACAAAAACATCCTATGGCGTTCTGCATTAGCATCGAACAGCCCCCGTGATATGCAGCTGTTCAGGGAAGCTAGAAACCATTATACACAGGCAGTTAGAAAAGCCAAGGTTAGCTTTTTCAAGCAGAAATTTGCTTCCTGCAACACTAACTCAAAAAAGTTCTGGAACACTGTAAAGTCCATGGAGAATAAGAACACCTCCTCCCTGCTGCCCACTGCACTGAAGATAGGAAACACTGTCACCACTGATAAATCCACCATAATTGAGAATTTCAATAAGCATTTTTCTATGGCTGGCCATGCTTTCCACCTGGCTACTCCTACCCCGGTCAACAGCACTGCACCCCCCACAGCAACTCGCCCAAGCCTTCCCCATTTCTCTTTCTCCCAAATCCAGTCAGCTGATGTTCTGACAGAGCGGCAAAATCTGGACCCCTACAAATCAACCCGGGCTAGACAATCTGGACCCTTTCTTTCTAAAATTATCTGCCGAAATTGTTGCCACCCCTATTACTAGCCTGTTCAACCTCTCTTTCGTGTCGTCTGACATTCCCAAAGATTGGAAAGTAGCTGCGGTCATCCCCCTCTTCAAAGGGGGGGACACTCTTGACCCAAACTGCTACAGACCTATATCTATCCTACCTTGCCTTTCTAAGGTCTTTGAAAGCAAAGTCAACCAACAGATTACCGACCATTTCGAATCTCACCATACCTTCTCTGCTATGCAATCTGGTTTCAGAGCTGGTCATGGGTGCACCTCAGCCACGCTCAAGATCCTAAACGATATCTTAACCGCCATCGATAAGAAACATTACTGTGCAGCCGTATTCATTGATCTGGCCAAGGCTTTCAACTCTGTCAATCACCACATCCTCATCGGCAGACTCAACAGCCTTGGTTTCTCAAATGATTGCCTCGCCTGGTTCACCAACTAATTCTCTGATAGAGTTCAATGTGTAAAATCTGAGGGTCTGCTGTCCGGACCTCTGGCAGTCTCTATGGGGGTGCCACAGGGTTCAATTGTTGGACCGACTCTCTTCTCTGTATACATCAATGATGTCGCTCTTGCTGCTGGTGAGTCTCTGATCCACCTCTACGCAGACAACATCATTCTGTATACTTCTGGCCCTTCTTAGGACACTGTGTTAACAACCCTCCAGGCAAGCTTCAATGCCATACAACTCTCCTTCCGTGGCCTCCAATTGCTCTTAAATACAAGTAAAACTAAATGCATGCTCTTCAACCGATCGCTGCCTGCACCTGCCCGCCTGTCCAACATCACTACTCTGGACGGCTCTGACTTAGAATACGTGGACAATTACAAATACCTAGGTGTCTGGTTAGACTGTAAACTCTCCTTCCAGACCCACATCAAACATCTCCAATCCAGAGTTAAATCTAGAATTGGCTTCCTATTTCGCAACAAAGCATCCTTCACTCATGCTGCCAAACATACCCTTGTAAAACTGACCATCCTACCAATCCTCGACTTCGGTGATGTCATTTACAAAATAGCCTCCAATACCCTACTCAACTAATTGGATGCAGTCTATCACAGTGCAATCCGTTTTGTCACCAAAGCCCCATATACTACCCACCATTGCGACCTGTACGCTCTCGTTGGCTGGCCCTCGCTTCATACTCGTCGCCAAACCCACTGGCTCCATGTCATCTACAAGACCCTGCTAGGTAAAGTCCCCCCTTATCTCAGCTCGCTGGTCACCATAGCATCACCCAACTGTAGCATGCCCTCCAGCAGGTATATCTCTCTGGTCACCCCCAAAACCAATTCTTTCTTTGGCTGCCTCTCCTTCCAGTTCTCTGCTACCAATGACTGGAACGAACTACAAAAATCTCTGAAACTGGAAACACTTATCTCCCTCACTAGCTTTAAGCACCAACTGTCAGAGCAGCTCACAGATTACTGCACCTGTACATAGCCCACCTATAATTTAAGCCCAAACAACAACCTCTTTCCCTACTGTATTTATTTTATTTATTTTGCTCCTTTGCACCCCATTATTTTTATTTCTACTTTGCACATTCTTCCACTGCAAATCTACCATTCCAGTGTTTTACTTGCTATATTGTATTTACTTCGCCACCATGGCCTTTTTTTTGCCTTCACCTCCCTTATCTCACCTCATTTGCTCACATCGTATATAGACTTGTTTATACTGTATTATTGACTGTATGTTTGTTTTACTCCATGTGTAACTCTGTGTCGTTGTATGTGTCGAACTGCTTTGCTTTATCTTGGCCAGGTCACAATTGTAAATGAGAACTTGTTCTCAACTTACCTACCTGGTTAAATAAAGGTGTTCTCAACTTGCCTACCTGGTTAAATAAAGGTGAAATAAATAAATTTAAAAAAAGTGTATCTATGATAAAAAATGACAGATTTCTACATGCTTTGTAAGTAGGAAACACTGGCGATTTGGCAGGCTATCAAATACTTGTTCTCCCCACTGTATAGCCATATTATAAAGTATGAAAAGGCTTGTTCGTTCACATGTCATGAATTCACTATGACATGATATTTGTATACGTTTTTTTAAAAACTTTTATTATGTAATAGATCATATGGGTTGAAAGTGTTTTATTAGAAAAGTATGAAAATCAAATTAAATATTATTATTCATGTGCCGAATACAACCGGTGTAGACCTTGGTGAAATGCTTACTTACAAGCCCTTCACCAACAATGCAGTTAAGAAAAATACTTGTAAAGTACAAAAAAAGTCCCTCTGACACCGCCTGGTATAGAAGTCCTGAGTGGCAGGAAGCTTGGCCCTAGTGATGTACTGGGCCGTACGCACTGCCCTCTGTAGTGCCTTGCGGTCAGAGGCCGAGCAGTTGCCAAACCAGGCAGTGATGCAATCAGTCAGGATGCTCTCGATGGTGCAGCTGTAGAACGTTTTGAGGATCTGAGGACCCATGACAAATCTTTTCAGTATCCTGAGGGGGAATAGGTTTTGTCATGCCCTCTTCACGACTGTCTTGGTGTGCTTGGACCATGATAGTTTGTTGGTGATGCGGACACCAAGGAACTTGAAACTCTCAACCTGCTCCACTACAGCTCTGTCAATGAGAATGGGGCGTGCTTGGTCCTCCTTTTCCTGTAGTCCACAATCATCTCCTTTATCTTGATCACATTGAGGGAATGGTTGCTGTCCTGGCACCACACGACCAGGTCTCTGACCTCCTCCCTGTAGGCTTTGTTGTTGTTGTCAGTGATCAGGCCTGATGACACTGTTCAATGATGGCGTTGGAGTCGTGTCTGGCCATGCAGTCATGAGTGAACAGGGAGTACAGGAAGGGGCTGAGCATGCACCCCTGAGGGGCTCCCCGTGATGAGGATCAGCGTGGCAGATGTGTTGTTACTTACTCTTACCACCTGGGGATCAAGAAGTCCAGGATCCAGTTGCAGAGGGAGATGTTTAGTCCCAGGTTCCTAAGCTTAAAGATGAGCTTTGAAGGCACTATGGTGTTGAAAGCGGAGCTGTAGTCAATGAATAGCATTCTCACTTTTTTTCATCTAGGCAAGTCAGTTAAAGAACAAATTCTTATTTACAATGACAGCCTATGAAAGTTTTTCAGATCTTACAGTTGTCTGCGCCAGACCCTAGCGTGAGAGAAAAGAGCGCTTCCCCTTAGTTAAATGGGGGCTATACATTTTCAAAATTAACACCTACATTTTAACACACGTTATAATTCAACATTTTTTTTACTATTTCTTCCAGATATAGGTGTCCTGTTAGCCCTGAACATTATCCGTTTCCAATTCCCCATCGCAAAGTCTTTTCCGCGCTCCGTCAAAGCTCTGTCCACTTTCCATCCAGGGAAAGATCCGCCTTCGACTTTGTTGTTCCTGGGTATGTCTCAACGATAACCGCGGCCATCGCCGTAATTGTTCCCGATTTTCGAAAAGACTGTCCAGCTTATTCATCAGTGTTCTGAAAATATGGTAATCGCGCCATTTAAAACTGAACATTATTTGAAAAAAATGTACATCCTTGCATGCTTTGGAAGATACATATGAACTGACCGTTTTCGAAGCATTTGCACTATCAAATTGTTCACATGCTAAAATCGTCACTCTGGAGTCCGGGTATACGCCATTGAAGGGCCATTAGATCACTTCGGCCACAGACCTGTTCTTCCAACGCATATCCGGGCAACCTTGAAGCACTCAGGGAGCGTTCCATTTGACACAGCGCTAGTCTTATTTTAAGCCATTCTCTCATCCTTAGCGCTGGAGAAAAACTCTCGGGTTCTGCCCGATAAAAGGGTTGGGACACGCTGTCTGTGAATATCTTAACCGTAGATTCCTCCGGGCTGAATATGTAAGACATATGACCCTCGCTTGTACACAAAAATCCTTTAAAACATTCGGGAGCCTCACGCAAAACATCATCCAGGCTTTTGTCGTTGGATTCATGACATGAGCTGCAAAGCACTCCGATAATTGCCCTTGTAGACATATTTTAGATGTTTAATATTCAGGTCTTTATTTTAAAAAATGCTTGTTCTGGACATTTATAAGGCATATGCCACAGCCCAGGACATTCCTGCTTCATCAGATAACAAACATAAGGGCGATAAAACTGGGGGGTGGGGGGGTCATACCCTGTCCACAACTTCAAACACAACCCCCCCAGTTCAACCAGGCCCCTAGACATCAATCACCAGGACTACTTCAAAGGATGACATATAGCTATGAAATAACACACACCCCCTAACACGTGACCACTGGAACAGGGGGGACGGGGCGGGGGCACATATTCGGACATGCACAGGTCATCAATCAATCACTTTGCCGCGTGCCTCTACTTTAATCTCTCTCTCTGCTCAACAACACTGACTGTGAATCAATCTGGTTGATTCTTTGCTCAACAACACTGACTGTGAATCAATCTGGTTGATTCTCTGGTTGATTCTCTGCTCAACAACATGGACTGTGAATCAATCTGGTTGATTCTCTGCTCAACAACACTGACTGTGAATCAATCTGGTTGATTCTCTGGTTGATTCTCTGCTCAACAACACTGACTGTGAATCAATCTGGTTGATTCTCTGCTCAACAACACTGATCGCGTCAAACTTTGCTGTGTGTCCAGGCTGTCACTTCTGTCATCAGCTACTAACACCAGTGCTGCACCTTTGTCCTTGTCCCTGGATGACGTCTTCCTGCTCCCTCTTCCATAGTGAGAACACTGATGGCTCAACATGGTTTTCTGAGAGACTGGATGAAGGCATCCTGCTCCCTCTTCCATAGTGGGAACACTGCTGGCTCAACATGGGCTTCCTGGTTATGAAAGAAAGTGTGATGGTCAATGGTAGCCACTCTCATTGTTTGAAGCAGTTGCAGTCTTTGTTGGCATGTATCCAGACCCCAGAATGGTAGTAGAAAGGAGCCTGTTCCCACATTGCTTCCTCACAATCATTGGCTGCCTCGACCACTCCCCCACCTGACCACAGGACCAGTATTGCTGACTGATCTTCATTCCTACCGCCCTCATCACCACCCCTGAAGTCTCTTCACTGTCTGATCTTCATTCCCACAGCCTTCATCACCACCCCTGGAGTCTCTGCACAGAGTAAGTGAAGATAGTATAAGAAACCTCTCCCATTCTACTTGTCTATTATCTTTGTTTAGAAATAGTCATTTGTGTGACCTACTGATTTTCCCTACAATTTATTTTAAGGATTTAGAAATATAGAAATGGTAGAACCGGAAACTAATATAAAAGGTGTGTACAGCAGTAGTTATATAGGATGATACTGGGCGGAGGCCGGCTAGAGGTGACTATTTAACAGTCTGATGACCTGGAGATAGACCACACATTAAGTATTGTGGTGGCAGCATCATGTTATGGGTATGCTTGTCACTGGCAGGGACTGGAGAGTTTATCAGGATCAAAATAAATATGAAAGGAGCAAAGTGTAGACTTTGTATAGGCACTGTACAGCCTTAACTGTGGAGTGACCCCATAAAATGGGATATCAGCCAACTCAGTGACAACCACAGAACACAACTATGTATAGTTTACACAAATATGAGTCTCTTAGCTCTTTTTGCAGGACTTTGACTGTGATACATCACCCTCCATAACCAACCTATTGTGTGTATTGAACATTCATATTGAACAGCCTTACCTATAGAGTAGCACCACCACCCATCAGCCCATTCTCTTCTTGATGTCAAAGCTGCATTGTATTGCTGCTATAGGAGTTTATGATTAATAATCCTATTTACTTCAAGCCCCACTAAGATGTCACCATACTATTCATTTAAAGCCCCTCTGTCAGATATACATCATCAGAGTGGGAAACCAACTGACATGGAAACAATGGAGCAAATGTATCACTATCAGAGGGGTGAATTATGACATCAGATAGAACTACTCAGACATTCCAAATATCACTTGATTATCGAGGGGTGAATTATGACATCAGATAGAACTACTCAGACATTCCAAATATCACTTGATTATCGAGGGGTGTATTATGACATCATATAGAACTACTCAGACATTCCAAATCAGGCTTCATCCACATCATGAAGGTGGATATTGATCCAACCATTTCAAAAGTAATGACCGGGCTG
This sequence comes from Oncorhynchus mykiss, assembly GCF_013265735.2. NCBI lineage: Eukaryota > Metazoa > Chordata > Actinopteri > Salmoniformes > Salmonidae > Oncorhynchus > Oncorhynchus mykiss. The sequence continues at coordinate 5,660,975 of NC_048581.1, read as the reverse complement.
ACGAAAACAGGATATGCCTGAATATTTTTATAAATGCTGACAGACGATATGTTAGTTTGTCTGACATGGTTGGGTCTTTTTGTGCCAGTATAAACGTTTTAGTGAGAAATGGCGATGGAAACTCCTTTATGTACAAATATTTATATATCAATGATGACTAATTATGTATACATTTCAATCAGGACTGACTAATCAGAATACTAGCGTGTTACTGTATATGTACTAACCCGAATACTATTATGTTACTGTATATGTACTAATCAGAATACTATTCTGTATATGTATGAGTTTTCTTTCTTGATCCCAGTACTGAAAATAATGTGTGTGTGAATGTGGTCAAGAGTTTAGAACAATGACGGTCTGTTCCTTGGTACAAATGAATGAACTATATCTCCAAACTGACTAGAATGCTTATCTACACTAGCTGACCTTGGCTCAAGGCCTTGGCTCAAGGCGAGGAGGGAAAGCTTGAGAACTATAGAGCCTTTCTACCAGTGTCAAGAAGAGACGGAACATTTAGAAAACGCTGACGTCATTTTCCGTTTATAACCTGTGGTAAAATGTGTACTCAGTACTCTCTTGAATAAACTCTGCTGTCTGATTTTAAGACTGGGCTCTGTCTATCATTATAGAATAAGGGAATTACAATTCCTTATGAATTGACAGAGTGTTTAATTTTAATTGGGTATTAAAACAGAGAGCAATTTAATTCCTTCAACAAATAACCCTCATGTCTTAGTTAACTTGGAGTCACGTGATGATATGTTGTGTGGTCCTCCCACTATGACTTGGAAAACCATGTCGTTTATTAGGCTACAGATGAAATAAGTTATGAACTTCACAGGGTGGTGAAACTACATGTGATGAGCTTGATGCTCCTTTCCAATACGTTTTGAGGGTCTTAATCTGGTGACATGATGACCGATGCTTGGTTGCCATTTGACAAATAAAATAATTGCTCTCACCCATGATAATCTCATCAATCGGGTAACCACGTTTATTCAACCAGTGGGAGGTTTGTAAATTGCCCCCAGGAAAGTCGAAAGAGGAACTCTTCATTGAGACAATGATAAACAGCAATCTGTGGGAGAGTTGTGGTGGATATTATAAAATAAGGATGTGCTGGAGTCCAAGTCAAACCAAGATTCTTTATTTCTGAGGTCAAATCAAATGACATTTTATTGTCACATACACATGGTTAGCAGATGTTAGTGCGAGTGTAGCGAAATGCTTGTGCTTCTAGTTCCGACAATGCAGTAATAACCAACAAGTAATCTAGCTAACAATTCCAAAACTACTACCTTATAGACACAAGTGTAAGGGGATATGTACATAAAGATATATGAATGATTGATGGTACAGAGCGGCATAGGGCAAGATACAGTAGATGGTATTGAGTGCAGTATATACATATGAGATGAGTATGTAAACAAAGTGGCATAGTTAGTGGCTAGTGATACATGTATTACATAAAGATGCAGTAGATGATATAGAGTACAGTATATACGTATATATATGAGATGAATAATGTAGGGTATGTAAACCTTATATTAGGTAGCCTTGTTTAAAGTGGCTAGTGATATATTTTACATAATTTCCCATCAATTCCCATTATTAAAGTGGGCTGGAGTTGAGTCAGGGTGGTTGGCAGCAGCCACTCAATGTTAGTGGTGGCTGTTTAACAGTCTGATGGCCTTGAGATAGAAGCTGTTTTTCAGTCTCTCGGTCCCAGCTTTGATGCACCTGTACTGACCTCGCCTTCTGGATGATAGCGGGGTGAACAGGCAGTGGCTCGGGTGGTTGTTGTCCTTGATGATCTTTATGGCCTTTCCTGTGACATCGGGTGGTGTAGGTGTCTTGGAGGGCAGGTAGTTTGCCCCCGGTGATGCGTTGTGCAGACCTCACTACCCTCTGGAGAGCCTTACCGGTTGTGGGCGGAGCAGTTGCCGTACCAGGCGGTGATACAGCCCGACAGGATGCTCTCGATTGTGCATCTGTAGAAGTTTGTGAGTGCTTTTGGTGACAGGCCGAATTTCTTCAGCCTCCTGAGGTGAAGAGGCGCTGTTGCGCCTTCTTCATGATGCTGTCTGTGTGGGTGGACCAATTCAGTTTGTCTGTGATGTGTATGCCGAGGAACATAAAACTTACTACCCCTCTCCACTACTGTTCCATCGATGTGGATAGGGGGTGTTCCCCCTGCTGTTTCCTGAAGTCACAATCATCTCCTTAGTTTTGTAGGTCAAATATATGTTTGAGTATACCCTGTACCATTTAATTTCATATGGTAAAGACAGGTAAACACATTGTCAGTCACAATATAAGACAATGGGAGCACTGTGTATGTTCTCTGATGAATTTTAAGCCAATGTGATGTGAAATATCAATATACACGCTAAGAGAAGTAATTTCTCTCTCCGGTGTGGATTCTCTAATGACGTTTAAATGACTGTTATGAGTACTATGTTTCCCCCAGTCTGAGCTTTCTAAGCCTTCTCTCTGTGTGCAGTCTAATGTGTTCTTTCAGGCTTCCTAAATGGGCAAAAGCTTTGCACCCTGGGAGGAGTGGTAAGGCTTCTGCCCTGTGTGTATTCTCTCATGTCGTTTCAGCGTCCCTGAATTGTTGAAACACTTTCCACACTGGGAGCAGTGGTAAGGCTTTTCCCCTGTGTGTATTCTCTCATGTTGTTTCAGGTATCCTATCTGGCTGAAGAACTTTCCACATTGGGAGCAGTGGTAAGGCTTCTCTCCTGTGTGTATTCTCTCATGCCGTTTCAGCTTTCCTGAATGGTTGAAACGCTTTCCACACTGGGAGCAGTGGTAAGGCTTCTCTCCCGTGTGTATTCTCTCGTGTTGTTTCAGCTCCCCCGACTGGTTGAAACACTTTCCACATTGGGAGCAGTGGTAAGGCTTCTCTCCTGTGTGTATTCTCTCATGCCGATTCAGCTTCCCTGAATGGTTGAAACGCTTTCCACACTGGGAGCAGTGGTAAGGCTTCTCCCCTGTGTGTATTCTCTCGTGTTGGTTCAGGAATGCTTTCCGGCTGAAACTCTTTCCACACTGGGAGCAGTGGTAAGGCTTCTCTCCTGTGTGTATTCTCTCGTGTTGTTTCAGCTCCACCGAACGGACGAAACGCTTTCCACATTGGGAGCAGTGGTAAGGCTTCTCTCCTGTGTGTATTCTCTCATGCAGTTTCAGGTTTCCTCTCTGGTTGAAACCCTTTCCACACTGGTAGCAGTAGTAAGGCTTCTCCCCTGTGTGTATTCTCTCATGCTGTTTCAGCACCTCCAAATGGACGAAACACTTTCCACAATGGGAGCAGTGGTAAGGCTTCTCTCCTGTGTGTATTCTCTCATGTAGTTTCAGCTCCCCCGACTGGTTGAAACACTTTCCACATTGGGAGCAGTGGTAAGGCTTCTCTCCTGTGTGTATTCTCTCATGAGCTTTCAGGTTTGCTTTCCGATTGAAACTCTTTCCACACTGGGAGCAGTGGTAAGGCTTCTCTCCTGTGTGTATTCTCTCATGTTGTTTCAGGTTTACTCTCTGGTTGAAACACTTTCCACATTGGGAGCAGTGGTAAGGCTTCTCTCCTGTGTGTATTCTCTCATGTTGTTTCAGCTCCCCCGACTGGTTGAAACACTTTCCACATTGGGAGCAGTGGTAAGGCTTCTCTCCTGTGTGTATTCTCTCATGAGCTTTCAGGTGTGCTTTCTGGTGAAAACTCTTTCCACACTGGGAGCAGTGGTAAGGCTTCTCCCCTGTGTGCATTTTCTCATGTTGTTTCAGGTCCCATAACCGGTTACAACTCTTTCCACAGTGGGAGCAGTGGTGTCGTCTTGCTAGTTTGGACGTCCCTGGCTCTGGTTCCTCCGAGTCTGGCCTTTCTCCTGCCAAAGACAGTGTTATTTTTAAATAGAGACCCGAATGAAACCACATGATAAAACAACCTTGCTACGAGGGTAAATCCTAAATCAGATCTCTCAATAACCCGAGGCCAGTTTTAAAAAATCTTAGTGTGATTTTAAAACAAATGTAGAGCTTCCTGGTAATTACTGATATGTTTAAATTACTTATTTTATTCATCCTGTTTTAAAAGTCAGAACACAAAAACCTGGACAGTTCTAGGACACCGAAGACACAGACGTCACTGGATTCCAATTGAACAGGTGGTTCTAAATATATAACATTCATAGCTGTATGATACAGAATGTGACCTACACACTTCCTTAAACATAAAATAACTAAAGAAGTAATTTTGTGTGGAGGTCCAAAACTTGTTTTTACGTCGAAGATACAAAGCACATCAGTAACATCTCCCCGTTGTTGAAAGGGTTCGACACATGCTGTTTAAATGGACCAATTTCTTAGTTAGACATTCACAGATTTTCAACATTTTGATTATCGCTGATGTCATATTTTGGGTAAATGTTCCTAAAACTGATAGTAACAACAAAAAACAAAAATATAAACGCAACATGTAAAGTGTTGGATGTTTCATGAGCATCACTGTTAGTCAACATTTATTCTTTGCCAAGATAATCCATCCACCTGACAGGTGTGGCATATCAAGAAGCTGATTGAACAGCTTGCTTATTACACAGGTGCACCTTGTGCTGGGGATAATAAAAGGCTACTCGAAAATGTGCAGTTTGTTCACACAACAATGCCACAGGTCTCTGAGGGAGCGGGCAATTGGCATGCTGATTGCAGGAATGTCCACTGGAGCTGTTAGGAAATGTAATGTACAGTACCAGTCAAAAGGTTGGACTTACCTACTCATTCAAGGGTTTTTCTTTATTTTTACTATTTTCTACATTGTAGAATAATAAAGACATCAAAATGATTAAAAAACACATGGAATCATGTAGTAACCACAAGTATTAAATCAAAATATATATTTTATTCTTCAAAAGTTGCCACCCTTGCTTTCTCTCAACCAGCTTCACCTGGAATCCTTTTCCAACAGTCTTGTAGGCATTCCCACATATGTTGAGAACTTGTAGGCCGCTTTCCCTTCACCTCTGCGATCCAACTCATCCCAAACCATCTTGATTTGGTTGAGGTCGGGGGATTGTGTAGGCCAGGTCATCTGATGCAGCACTCCATCACTCTCCTACTTAATCAAATAGCTCTTACACAACCTGGAGGTGTGTTGGGTCATTGTCCTGTTGAAAAACAAATGACAGTGGGACTAATCCCAAACCAGATGGGATGGCATATCGCTGCAGAATGCTGTGGTAGTCATGCTGGTTAAGTGTGACTTGAATAAATAAATCACTGACATTGTCAATAGCAAAGCACCCGCACACCATCACATCTCCTCCTCCATGCTTCACGGTGGGAACCACACATGCAGAGATAATCTGTTCATCTACTCCTCGTCTCACAAAGACATGACGCTCGGAACCAAAAATCTCACATTAAGACTCATCAGACCCAAGGACAGATATCCACCGGTCTAATGTCCATTGCTCATGTTTCTTGGCCCAAGCAAGTCTCTTCTTCTTATTGGTGTCCTTTAGTAGTGGTTTCCTTGCAGAAATTTGACCATGAAGGCCTGATTCACGCAGTCTCCTCTGAACCGATGATGTTGAGATGTGTCTGTTACTTGAACTTTGTGAAGCATTTATTTGGGCTGCAATTTCTACGGCTGGTAACTCTAATGAACTTATGCATCAGAAGTAACTCTGGATCTTCCATTCTTGTGGTGGTCCTTAAAGTAATGATGGACTGTTGTTTCTCTTTGCTTATTTGAGCTGTTCAAGACATAATATGGACTTTGTCTTTTACCCAATAGGGCTATCTTCTGTATACCACCCCTACCTTGTCACAACACAACTGATTGGCTCAAACACATTAAAACCTGTTATGGCTAGGGATTCCGCTAGTGAAACATTTCGACAACATCCGGTAAAATTGCAGAGTGCAAAATACAGATTTTTTATTAGAAATATTTAACTTTCATGCATTCACAAGTGCAATACCACAAATTAAAGCTTAAGACTCCATAATGTTTCATCATTAGATGCTACAGTCCTCCTTTAAGACTCCATAATGTTTCAAAATTAGATGCTACAGTCCTCCTTTAAGACTCCATAATGTTTCATCATTAGATGTTTACAGTCCTCCTTTAAGACTCCATAATGTTTCATCATTAGATGCTACAGTCCTCCTTTAAGACTCCATAATGTTTCATCATTAGGTGCTACAGCCCTCCTTTAAGACTCCCTAATGTTTCATCATTAGATGCTACAGTCCTCCTTTAAGACTCCATAATGTTTCATCATTAGATGTTTACAGTCCTCCTTTAAGACTCCATAATGTTTCATCATTAGATGCTACAGTCCTCCTTTAAGACTCCATAATGTTTCAAAATTAGATGCTACAGTCCTCCTTTAAGACTCCATAATGTTTCATCATTAGATGTTTACAGTCCTCCTTTAAGACTCCATAATGTTTCATCATTAGGTGCTACAGCCCTCCTTTAAGACTCCATAATGTTTCATCATTAGATGTTTACAGTCCTCCTTTCAGACTCCATAATGTTTCATCATTAGGTGCTACAGTCCTCCTTTAAGTCTCCATCATGTTTAGAATGTGTCTGGAAGCGCTACTCTATCTATTCTACTCTCATCCTTTCAGTTTTAATAATATTTTAAAAATAATAATGTTATAATAGGTAATAACTAACTTTAATAACTAGGGTTAATACCTGCCTGGCGCACCAACTAAATATTTATTTAGCCCCCTCTAACAATACCGCTACAGAATTAGCATAGTAGGTCATGTAACTTAACATGTAGTGACACCCAGCCCGTGAACGGGACAGTTATCATCATCTGACACTAATTAGCATAACGCAACGGACATAAATCTTCCTAGAAAATCTTCCTATTCATGAAAATCAAAAGTGAAATATATTGGAACACAGCTTAGCCTTTTGTTAATCACCCTGTCATCTCAGATTTTCAAAATATGCTTTACAGCCAACGCTAGACAAGCATCTGTGTAAGTTTATCATAGCCTAGCATAGCATTATGCCTTGCTAGCAGCAGGCAAACTTGTCACGGAAATCAGAAAAGCAATCAAATTAAATCGTTTACCTTTGATGAACTTCAAATGTTTTCACTCACGAGACTCCCAGGTAGACAGCCAAAGTTCATTTTTTCCCAAAATATTATTTTTGTAGGCGAAATAGCTCCGTTTGTTCTTCACGTTTGTCTGAGAAATCGTCCGGAAATTGCGGTCACAAATCCAAAAAAATATTCCAAATTAGCTCCATAATATTGACAAAAACATGGCAAACGTTGTTTAGAATCAATCCTCAAGGTGTTTTTCTAAGATCTATTTGATAATATATCCATCGGGACAATTCCTTTTTCTCTAGGACCAATTGGAGTAATGGCTACCTCTGCACTTTACGCGAGAATCTCTCTCGGAGCCACCATGTGACCACTTACGCAATGTGCCCCCATACGGCTATTCTTCAACAGAAATACGTAAAACTACGTCACAATGCTGTAGACACCTTGGGGAATACGTAGAAAGCTTAAGCTCGTTGATGGTACATTCAAAGCCATATAGGGAGTCATTGGAACGCAGCGCTTTCAAAACCTGGGGCACTTCCGGATTGGATTTTTCTCAGGCTTTCGCCTGCAACATCAGTTCTGTTATACTCACAGACAATATCCTTCCAGTTTTGGAAACGTTAGAGTGTTTTCTATCCAAAGCTGTCAATTATATGCATATTCTAGCATCTTTTCCTGACAAAATTTCCAGTTTAAAACGGGGACGTTTTTGTTAGAGGAAATTATGGTTGAAATGACTAATTATGTATACATTCCAATCAGAACTGACTAGTCCAAATGCTGTAATGTACTGTACATGTGAATTTTCTCTTTTGCTCCCATTCCCAATTGTATATAATGTAGTCAGGAGTTTAGTAACAATGAAGGTCTGTTCCTTAGTTCATTCAGTTGTACAATCTCCAGGTGGCAGGAACGGCCCATCTCCAGACTGTCTAGAATGTTGATTTATACTGACTGGCCTTGACTTTGTGCTGATAACGCGAAGGCTCGAGAGCTAGAGGGCCCTCTACTTGTGAAATAGATAGAACGTTTAGAAAACGCTGACGTCATTTTCACTTTATAACCTGTGGAAATATGTGTATGTGGTTAGTACTCTCTTGAAATAAACGCTGTTACCTGGCTTTTAAGACTGGTCTCGATCTACTTCATGCATAATTAATGAACTTACAACTCATTAATGAAATAGAAAGAGTGCGAATTTGGTTTTGGCTACAAAACATACAGGAATTTAGAAATTCCACTAACAGTTTTTTTCCCAAAAATGAAAATACTGCCCCCTAACACCAAGAGGTTTTAAGGTAATCAGAAGTATTTAGAACTAACTTATTCCTTGACACCCATTCTGAAACTAACTGCAGCTCTATGTTAAGGGTTGCAGTCATTTCAGTCGCTGTAGTAGCTGACGTGTACGGTGTTGAGTCATCCGCATACATAGACTCACTGGCTTTACTCAAATGTCATTGGCATGTTGTTGGTAAAGATTGAAAAAAGTAGGTGCCAAACAGCTGCCCTGGGGAATTCCTGATTCAAACTTGATTTTGTAGCTCTGGTGCGGCAGGTATCCTAGTGGTTAGAGCGGTAGGCCAGTAACCGAGAGATTGCTGGATCGAATCACTGAGCTAACATGGTAAAACTCTGTCGTTCTGCCCCTGAACAAGGCAGTCCTAGGCCGTCATTGAAAAAAATCATTTGTTCTTAACTGACTTGCCTAGTTAAATAAAGGTTACATTTTAAAAGGAAAACTCTTTATCCACAATATAGCAGGGGGTGTAAAGCCATACGTTTTTTCAGCAGCAGACTATGATCGATAATGTCAAATGCCGAACCGAAGTCTAACAAAACAGCCCCAACAATATTTTTATCATGAATTTCTCTCAGCCAAACAGTCATTTGCAAGTGCTGTGCTTGTTGAATGAACTTCCCTATAAGCTAAAAGTCTATATTTGTTTAATGTAAAACAGCATTGTATCTGGTCAAATATTTTTTTCCCAAAATTGTAAGGGTCGGTAACAGGCTGATTGGTCAGCTATTTAAGCCAGTAAAGGGAGCTTTACTATTCTTGGGTAGTGGAATGACTTTAGCTTCCCTCCAGGCCTGAGGGCACACACTTTCTAGTAGGCTTAAAATAAAGACAAGGCAAATAGGAATGGCAATATCGGCCGCTATTATCCTCAATTTTCCATCCACGTTGTCAGACACCAGTGACTTGTCATTGTAGATTTTATTTGCGCAAAATTTCATTGAAGATGCTCCAAAGATTTTTACTATCATTCTTCATGTCATTTTTCTTTGTTTCATTGTGTACTTTCTTCTTTTTATTCAGTTTAGTCAAATGATGTCTCAATGTGCAATAGGTTTGCCAATCAGTTATTCAGCCAGACCTACAGTGCCTTGCGAAAGTATTCGGCCCCCTTGAACTTTGCGACCTTTTGCCACATTTCAGGCTTCAAACATAAAAGATATAAAACTGTATTTTTTTGTGAAGAATCAATGACAAGTGGGACACAATCATGAAGTGGAACGACATTTATTGGATATTTCAAACTTTTTTAACAAATCAAAAACTGAAAAATTGGGCGTGCAAAATTATTCAGCCCCTATACTTTCAGTGCAGCAAACTCTCTCCAGAAGTTCAGTGAGGATCTCTGAATGATCCAATGTTGACCTAAATGACTAATGATGATGAATACAATCCACCTGTGTGTAATCAAGTCTCTGTATAAATGCACCTGCACTGTGATAGTCTCAGAGGTCCGTTAAAAGCGCAGAGAGCATCATGAAGAACAAGGAACACACCAGGCAGGTCCGAGATATTGTTGTGAAGAAGTTTAAAGCCGGATTTGGATACAAAAAGATTTCCCAAGCTTTAAACATCCCAAGGAGCACTGTGCAAGCAATAATATTGAAATGGAAGGAGTATCAGACCACTGCAAATCTACCAAGACCTGGCCGTCCCTCTAAACTTTCAGCTCATACAAGGAGAAGACTGATCAGAGATGCAGCCAAGAGGCCCATGATCACTCTGGATGAACTGCAGAGATCTACAGCTGAGGTGGGAGACTCTGTCCATAGGACAACAATCAGTCGTATATTGCACAAATCTGGCCTTTATGGAAGAGTGGCAAGAAGAAAGCCATTTCTTAAAGATATCCATAAAAAGTGTCGTTTAAAGTTTGCCACAAGCCACTTGGGAGACACACCAAACATGTGGAAGAAGGTGCTCTGGTCAGATGAAACCAAAATTGAACTTTTTGGCAACAATGCAAAACGTTATGTTTGGCGTAAAAGCAACACAGCTGAACACACCATCACCACTGTCAAACATGGTGGTGGCAGCATCATGGTTTGGGCCTGCTTTTCTTCAGCAGGGACAGGGAAGATGGTTAAAATTGATGGGAAGATGGATGGAGCCAAATACAGGACCATTCTGGAAGAAAACCTGATGGAGTCTGCAAAAGACCTGAGACTGGGACGGAGATTTGTCTTCCAACAAGACAATGATCCAAAACATAAAGCAAAATCTACAACGGAATGGTTCAAAAATAAACATATCCAGGTGTTAGAATGGCCAAGTCAAAGTCCAGACCTGAATCCAATCGAGAATCTGTGGAAAGAACTGAAAACTGCTGTTCACAAATGCTCTCCATCCAACCTCACTGAGCTCGAGCTGTTTTGCAAGGAGGAATGGGAAAAATGTTCAGTCTCTCGATGTGCAAAACTGATAGAGACAAAACCCAAGCGACTTACAGCTGTAATCGCAGCAAAAGGTGGCGCTACAAAGTATTAACTAAAGGGGGCTGAATAATTTTGCACGCCCAATTTTTCAGTTTTTGATTTGTTAAAAAAGTTTGAAATATCCAATAAATGTTTTTCCACTTCATGATTGTGTCCCACTTGTTGTTGATTCTTCACAAAAAAATACAGTTTTATATCTTTATGTTTGAAGACTGAAATGTGGCAAAAGGTCGCAAAGTTCAAGGGGGCCGAATACTTTCGCAAGGCACTGTATATGCCATCTCTTTTGCCTCCCTCTTCATCATACCATTTTTAAATTCATCATCAATCCACGTGGATTTAACAGTTTTTACAGTCATTTTGTTAATGGGTGCTGCTTATTAGTAGCTGGTATAAGCAGTTTCAAACGTGTCAAGGGCAGTGTCTGGTTGCTCATCATTACACACCACGGACCAACAAATATTATTTACATCAACAACATAGGAATCACTACAAAAAAATGTATGACCTCTTATACCGTAATTGCTGGACTATTAAGCGCACTTGAATATAAACCGCACCCACTGAATTATTTAAAAAAATATATTTTGTACATAAATAAGCAGCACATGTCTATAAGCCGCAGGTGCTTACCGGTACATTGAAACAAATGAACTTGGTCACTATCTTCCTCCTCCTGTGCACTGAAACCACTGAAGTCATCTCCTTCGGTGTCGGAGATGAATAGCCTCAGAATTTCTTCATCCGATGTTGGATCGTTTTCATTGTCGCTCTCGTCACTTTCATCCGGAGGCAAATACCCCGCTGAGCTCATGCTGCCCCTTCAACACGCAGCAGTCCAGCCTTTCGAAACCCGTTGATGATAGTGGATTTTTTTGACAATGCTCCACGCTGTCAGGACCCACTGGCAGACTTGACCATAAGTTGCTCTTCGCATGCGGCCCATTTTAGTGAAGGATTTCTCCCCACTTGTCATCCAAGCCTCCCACTGAACACGGAGCGTCACCTTAAATGCACGATTTACACTGATGTCGAGTGGCTGCAAATACTTTGGGCCATCTGCTTTTCTTCCCTCTGAAAGCTTTTGTTGTCTTTTTGCACTGAGTCAGTTCCTCACGCTGCTGTTTCCAACGTCTTATCATCGACTCATTAAGGCCAAGCTCCCGTGCAGCAGCTCTATTTCCTTTTCCAACAGCCAGATCGATCGCCTTCAACTTGAAAGCTGCATCATATGCATTTCTCCGTGTCTTTGCCATGATGAGGGTGACAAAAATTACTACCGTAATCAGAATGATGGGAAGTTTGAGCGCGCTCGATTTACGTCACATTATGTGACGGTGCTCAGTTTTTTGGCGGCATGAATCTTGTGAAAGCGGGAAAAATCCATAAATTAGCCGCGTCATTGTATAAACCGCGAGGTTCAAAGGTTGGGAATAAAGTAGCGGCTTATAGTCCGGAAATTACGGTACACAATATTAGTCCCAGCCTTTGGAACTGTGGTTTTCCTAGACATGGCTACTATATTGTGATCACTACATCTGATGGATCTGGACACTGCTTTAAAACCCATTTCTGCAGCATTAGTAAAGATATGATCAAACCATGTTGATGATTTCATTACTCTACTGTTTGTCACTACCCTGGTAGGTTGATTGATAACCTGAACAAGGTTGCCGGCACTGGTTACAGTTTGAAGCTTTCGTTTGAGTAGGCAGCCTGATCACAGCTTTCCTCCAGTATTAGTTAATTAATTACCAAAGTCCTGAGTTTAGTTTGCCTGTTCTACAGTCTTTTAAAGATAGGGGCGTTGACTGCGACAGGCAATGTAACATCCATAATGTTTTAAGGAAAAGTTTTTGTAAAACAAGCACCTTACATTGGATCATCTTGAAACTTTCTCTCCAAAGCTAACTTTCATCAAGGTTTTATATGGTCTATTGGTTTCTCTCTTTTCATTGGCAGAATCCTTTTTCAGTGTTATGATATTCATAACATCCATATACACTACTCTAACTTCCTGTCAACTAACAGAACTCTGCTGGTTATCCTGGTAACAGATACCAGTGGGCAGATCGATTGTATTTGTTCAAACTAAACTACAGCACTTACTTTGATGAGTCAAATCTGATCCTTTCTTCTCTTCTCCTCCTCTCACAGTTCCACTCAGCCCCATTTTTTTCCTGCAGTCCACCAGCAGCACAGACAACCTCTTCATACCCAGCAGTAAGGTGCTACCGGGAGAGGCACGACGCGGGGACTCCGGGAGGGAGGAAGGGCTAGCATTGTCCTAGTAACCATAAAGAGGGGACACAGACACATGTCATTATGTGCTTTACAGAAACCCAGCCCAGACCCAGATAGAGCAAGCTGTATGCTAGACCAGACCAAGCTGTATGCTAGACCAGATCAAGCTGTATGCTAGACCAAACCAAGCTGTATGCTAGACCAGACCAAGCTGTACCATCTGGTGTTCTGATCTGGAGAGACTCTTCTCTGCCTCGTCAGCATCAGGATGTTGTTGAGGCTCCCCAGAGGATCCACCATAGTCATGTCTCTCTCCTGTGTGAACGAGAACATCAAAATGAGTAGTAAACTCCCTTTGATATTTTAAGTAGAACATATGCTTCAATATTGAATTTTAAAAGCCTGTTATACTAGATGAGGGGAACTTTAATATAGACAACATGGAGAATTCAATACATCTAATTGAAAAGTCCCTAAAATATATGAACCAATGGCAGATTGACACTTTAACAATTCCTACAGCACTGAACAACATATTCAAGTGTAGAACTTCAGTAGAATGCCCCTTAAAAACCCCACATTAGTTCAACAACTGCATAGTTTGTGCCCCTGTTTTTAAGACAGTACTCACTGATGGTAATCGGATATTCTGTCTCCTCCTCTTTCACTCCCAAAACGTCTTCCTCCTTCACCTTTATTGAGACAGCATCCTCTTCCTCTCTAAAAGGCTCATTCTCTTCTATCACTATAACAGCCTCCTCTTCCTCCTTTTTCATTCTGAAATGTTCTTCCACTATAACAGCCTCTTCTTCCTTCACTATAACAGTCTCATCTTCCTCCTTTTTCATTCTAAAAGGTTCTTTCTCTTCTTTCACTGTAACATCCTCCTCTTCTTCAATGTTCATTGCCAGAGCTTCTTTCTGCAAACAGCAGACCTCCTCTTCTATAGCAGGGGATGAGTACTTTAATGAACTCATGGTCAGGGATGTTAGCTAGCTAGTTAGCATTAGCGACTAGCCTCGTGCTCGGCTCAGCATCAATCTTTATCAAGTTTGCAAATGAGGTTACAGTTAACCAGTTAATACGTCAACAGAACTGTGTTTAAAACACTGAGATTAGATAATGTACATTAAGATGGTCTAAATCGTCAATCTTTCACTTTTATGTTGGCTAGCAAGCTACCGAGGTGGTTGAAAGAGTAGCCGCGTCGTTGTTCCTGAAGAAGCGTCCGTCCAGTCCATTATACGTCACCGAAGAATCATCACCTGAAAGACGCTCATCGCCATCTGCTGTCTGGAGTGGGTAACGCAGTTTGGAAACAATACACTACACTTTTGTATTGGAAAGAACGTACCGTAATTTCTAATATCTAAAAAGGATTAAACTTTTTTACATGTTTTATCATTTTTATTTTTATGAAAATCACTGAGGAGGGTCCTCCCCTTCCTCCTCTCAGGAGCCTCCACTTCCTCCTCCGAGGAGCCTCCCCTGCACGCAAAGGACATCCAGCCAACTTGTGTGGGAAGCATTGGAGTCAACATGTGCCAGCATCCCTGTGGAAAGCTTTCGACACCTTGTAGAGTCCATGCCCCGACGAATTGAGGCTAATCTGAGGGAGAAAGAGGAGGGTCCAACTTCATATTAGGAAGGTGTTCGAAATGTTTGGTATAATCAGTGGATATATCTGCCATTTAGCAGACACTTTTATCGAAAGGGATTTGCAGTCATGTTTGCAAACAATTAACATATGGATGGTCCCAGGAATCAAACCCACTACCCTGGTTTAACAAGCACTATACTCCACCAACTGAGCTACAGGACCACAAGGAATGATCAAGGAATGACGCAGATAAACACACACAGCCTGAGTTTCAGAAATATAATTGAATCAAAGACCGTAACATTGAAACTGACATACTTCATATTAGACGTAGACCGATTAATTAGGGCCGATTTCAAGTTTGTATAAAAAATGTATACAAAATGTAATTTTTTTTACACCTTTATTTAATCTTTATTTAACTAGGCAAGTCAGTTAAGAACACATTCTTATTTTCAATGACGGCCTAGGAACGGTGGGTTAACTGCCTTGTCCAGGGGTAGAACGCTAGAATTTCACCTTGTCAGCTCGGGGGATCCAAACTTGCCACCTTACAGTTAACTCGTCCAGCGCTCTAACCACCTGCCTCATTACACTCCACGAGGATCCTGCCTGTTACACGAATGTAGTAGAAGTTGCTAGCTAGCATTAGACTTCTTATAAAAACAATCAATCAATCATAATCACTAGTTATGGGTGATGATATTACTAGTTTATCTAGCATGTCCTGTCGATGCGGTGCGTATCGTTGCTCCAATGTGTACCTAACCATAAACACCAATGCCTTTCTTAAAATCAATACACAGAAGTATATATTTTTAAACCTGCATATTTAGCTAGAAGCAATCCAGGTTAGCAGGCAATATTAACCAGGTGAAATTGTGTCACTTCTCTTGCGTTCATTGCACGCAGAGTCAGGGTAGATGCAACAGTTTGGGCCGCCTGGCTCATTGAGAACTAATTTGCCAGGACTTTACGTAATTATGACATAACAGTGAAGGTTGTGCAATGTAACAAGTATATTTAGACTTAGGGTTGCCACCCTTTAGATAAAATACCGAACGGTTCCGTATTTCACTGAAATAATAAACATTTTGTTTTCAAAATGATAGTTTCCGTATTCGACCATATTAATGACCAAAGGCTAGCTAGTTAGCGGGCGCACGCTAATAGCGTTTCAAACTTCACTCTCTCTGAGACTTGGAGTAGTTATTCCCCTTGCTCTGCAAGGGCCTGCGGCTTTTGTGGAGTAATGGGTAACGCTGCTTCGAGTGTGGCTGTTGTCGATGTGTTCCTGGTTCGAGCCCAGGTAGGGGCGAGGAGAGGGACGGAAGCTATACTGTTACACAGGCAATACTAGAGTGCCTATAAGAACATCCAATAGTCAAAGGTATATGAAATACAAATGGTATAGAGAGAAATAGTTCTATAAATACTATATTAACTCCACCCGAAAACCTCTTAACCTGGGAATGTTGAAGTCTCATGTTAAAAGGAACCACCAGCTTTCATATGTTCTCATTTTCTGAGCAAGGAACTCAAACGTTAGCTTTTTTACATGGCACATATTGCCATTTATTTACTTCTCCGACACTTTGTTTTTGCATTATTTAAACCAAATTGAACATGTTTCATAATTTATTTGAGGCTAAATTGATTTTTATTGATGTATTATATTAAGTTAAATAAGTGTTCATTCAGTATTGTTGTAATTGTCATTATTAGAAAAACAAACAAAAAAATAGTCCAATTAATCTAATAATCGGTATCAGCGTTGAAAAATCATAATCGGTCGAACTCTACTCTCTCTCTCTACTCTACTATTTAAACCAGTACAGAGTCAATGTGGAGACTATATACAGGACATACCAGTACAGAGTCAATGTGGAGACTACATACAGGAGGTACCAGTACAGAGTCAATGTGAAGGCTATATACAGGGGGTACCAGTACAGAGTCAATGTGGAGGCTATATACAGGAGATACCAGTAGAGTCAATGTGGAGGCTATATATAGGAGATACCAGTAGAGTCAATGTGGAGGCTATATATAGGAGGTACCAGTACAGGGTCAATGTGAAGGCTATATATAGGAGATACCAGTAGAGAGTCAATGTGGAGGCTATATACAGGGGGTACCAGTACAGGGTCAATGTGAAGGCTATATATAGGAGATACCAGTACAGTGTCAATGTGGAGGCTATGCTTTGTTGTTGTCAGTGATCAGGCCTGATGACACTGTTGTGTCATCAGCGAACTTAATGATGGTGTGGGAGTCGTGTCTGGCCATGCAGTCATGAGTGAACAGGGAGTACAGGAGGGGGCTGAGCATGCACCCCTGAGGGGCCCCCTGTGATTAGGATCAGCGTGGCAGATGTGTTGTTACTTACTCCTACCACCTGGGGGTGGCCCGTCAGGAAGTCCAGGATCCAGTTACCAGGTTCCTAAGCGTAGAGATGTGCTTTGAGGGCACTATGGTGTTGAAAGCGGAGCTGTAGTCAATGAATAGCATTCTCACCTTTGTTATTTTTTTTATCTAGGTAAGTCAGAACAAATTCTTATTTACAATGACAGCCTATGAAAGTGGGTTAACTTGTCACGAATCCAACACCTGCTGCTTATTCAAACCAGCCCACTGGGCTCAGACGTCAGTTCAACATCTAGTTTCTATTTACATTTCTATGATTCGTCAACTAATGTGAATTTAACATGAAATCAACACAAAATGTCACCAGTCATTGGATATTGGTTGCAAGTTGGGTGAAACACAAAATGTTACCTGTCATTGGATTTAGGTCGCAAGTTGGGTGAAACACAAAATGATACCAGTCATTGGATTTAGGTTGCAAGTTGGGTGAAACACAAAATGTTACCTGTGGAAACAATGTTTATTCAATCAGTGGGAGGCTTGTAAATTCCCCCAGGAAAGTGGAACAAGGAACTCTTCTTTGAGACAATGATAAACAGCAATCTGTGGGAGAGTTGTGGTGGATATTATAAAATAAGGATCTGCTGGAGTCCAAGTCAAACCAAGATTCTTTATTTCTGAGCTCAGAGAGAATAACAGAGTTACACAGCACAGTGTAGACAGTCTGAATTCCTGAAGCATTGGGTGATTAGCACATATCTTTATAGTTTCCTGTTCCTGGGCGGGACTTTATTCATACAAGGACACAGGTGCAAATTGGTTTGCAACACAGAATGATACTCCCAAGAACAGGAGCTTATAATAGGACAGTTTCACAAGGTTAGTCACATACTCAGTTATGTGGACACACAAACAATTAACATTTTCCATTACAGAGTCTGAACATTTTCATTTCATTAAATCAGCAGTGGGCCAACAATGCAAATGTCAACAATGGAACTAATGCATCACATCCAAATATCACTTGATTATCTGTAGTGCTGGAGGAATGACACACCCAGATAAACACAAAGAGTTTAAAAAAGGACAGTTTAAAAGAAGGAACCTGATCTTCTTTATATTCAAACTGACAGACTCCATATTCACTTCATGTCTTCTAATAGAAACAAACAAATATATGTTTGAGTATACCCTGTACCATTTAATTTCATCTGGTAAAGACAGGTAAACACATTGTCAGTCAACAATATAAGACAACGGGAGCACTGTGTATGTTCTCTGATGAATTTGAAGTCAATGTGATGTGAAATATCAATATACACGCTAAGAGAAGTAATTTCTCTATTCTCTAATGACGTTTAAGTGACTTATGAGTAATATGTTTTCCCACAGTCTGAGCTTTTCTAAG
The DNA here is from genome assembly GCF_013265735.2 of Oncorhynchus mykiss. Classification (NCBI taxonomy): domain Eukaryota; kingdom Metazoa; phylum Chordata; class Actinopteri; order Salmoniformes; family Salmonidae; genus Oncorhynchus; species Oncorhynchus mykiss. The sequence continues at coordinate 5,642,536 of NC_048581.1, read as the reverse complement.
CCTTCTCCGCTGTGTGCAGTCTAATGTGTTCTTTCAGGCTTCCTAAATGGGCAAAAGCTTTGCAACCTGGGCGGAGTGGTAAGGCTTCTACCCTGTGTGTATTCTCATGCTTTTTCAGGTTTCCTCTCTGGTTGAAACACTTTCCACATTGGGAGCAGTGGTAAGGCTTCTCTCCCGTGTGTATTCTCTCATGTCGTTTCAGATCCCCTGAATGGATGAAACACTTTCCACATTGGGAGCAGTGGTAAGGCTTCTCTCCTGTGTGTATTCTCGCATGTTCTTTCAGCTCCCCCGACCGGTTGAAACACTTTCCACATTGGGAGCAGTGGTAAGGCTTCTCTCCTGTGTGTATTCTCTCATGATGTTTCAGCTCCCCCGACTGGTTGAAACACTTTCCACATTGGGAGCAGTGGTAAGGCTTCTCTCCTGTGTGTATTCTCTCATGGGCTTTCAGGTTTGCTTTCCGGTTGAAACTCTTTCCACACTGGGAGCAGTGGTAAGGCTTCTCTCCTGTGTGTATTCTCTCATGAGCTTCCAGGTTTACTCTCTGGTTGAAACACTTTCCACATTGGGAGCAGTGGTAAGGCTTCTCTCCTGTGTGTATTCTCTCATGTTGTTTCAGCTCCCTCGACTGGTTGAAACACTTTCCACATTGGGAGCAGTGGTAAGGCTTCTCTCCTGTGTGTATTCTCTCGTGTTGTTTCAGCGCCCACGACTGGTTGAAACACCTTCCACATTGGGAGCAGTGGTAAGGCTTCTCTCCTGTGTGTATTCTCTCATGAGCTTTCAGCTTTGCTTTCTGGTTGAAACTCTTTCCACATTGGGAGCAGTGGTAAGGCTTCTCTCCTGTGTGTATTCTCTCATGAGCTTTCAGGTTTGCTTTCTGGTTGAAACTCTTTCCACATTGGGAGCAGTGGTAAGGCTTCTCTCCTGTGTGTATTCTCTCATGTTGTTTCAGCTCCCCCGAACAGACGAAACACTTTCCACATTGGGAACAGTGGTAAGGCTTCTCCCCTGTGTGCATTTTCTCATGTTGTTTCAGGTCCCATAACCGGTTACAATTTTTTCCACAGTGGGAGCAGTGGTGTCGTCTTGCTAGTTTGGACGTCCCTGGCTCTGGTTCCTCTGAGTCTGGTCTTTCTCCTGCCAAAGACAGTGTTATTTTTAAATAGAGACCCGAATGAAACCACATGATAAAACAACCTTGCTACGAGGGTAAATCCTAAATCAGATCTCTCAATAACCCGAGGCCAGTTTTAACAATCTTAGTGTGATTTTAAAACAAATGTAGAGCTTCCTGGTAATTACTGCTATGTTTACATTACTTATTTTATTCATCCTGTTTTACAAGTCAGAACACAAAAACCTGGACACTTCTAGGACACTGAAGACACAGACGTCGCTGGATTCCAATTGAACAGGTGGTTCTAAATATATAACTTTCATAGCTATATGATACAGAATGTGACCTACACACTTCCTTAATCATAAAATAACTAAAGAAGTCATTTTGTGTGGAAGTCCAAAACTTGTTTTTACGTCGCAGATACAAAGCACATCAGTAACATCTCCCCGTTGTTGAAAGGGTTCGACACATTGCTGTTTAAATGGACCAATTTCTTATTTAGACATTCACAGATTTTCAACATTTTGATTATCGCTGATGTCATATTTTGGGTAAATGTTCCTAAAACTGATATTAACAACAAAAAACAAAAATATAAACGCAACATGTAAAGTGTTGGATGTTTCATGAGCATCACTGTTAGTCAACATTTATTCTTTGCCAAGATAATCCATCCACCTGACAGGTGTGGCATATCAAGAAGCTGATTGAACAACTTGGTTATTACACAGGTGCACCTTGTGGTGGGGATAATTAAAGAGAACCCGAAAATTTGCAGTTTGTTCACACAACAATGCCACAGGTCTCTGAGGGAGCGGGCAATTGGCATGCTGATTGCAGGAATGTCCACTGGAGCTGTTAGGAAATTTTATGTACAGTACCAGTCAAAAGGTTGGACTCACCTACTCATTCAAGGGTTTTTCTTTATTTTGACTATTTTCTACATTGTAGAATAATAAAGACATCAAAATTATTAAAAAACACATGGAATCATGTAGTAACCACAAGTGTTAAAATAAAATATATATTTTATTCTTCAAAAGTTGCCACCCTTGCTTTCTCTCAACCAGCTTCACATGGAATCCTTTTCCAACAGTCTTGTAGGCGTTCCCACATATGCTGAGAACTTGTAGGCCGCTTTCCCTTCACCTCTGCGATCCAACTCATCCCAAACCATCTTGATACAATACATTAGATTCAAAGGTACCGAAAAGTACAGTAAAAATTACTTCCATCTCTGGAAATGTGGGGGATTGTGTCGGGGGATTGTGTAGGCCAGGTCATCTGATACAGCACTCCATCACTCTCCTACTTGGTCAAATAGCTCTTACACAGCCAGGAGGTGTGTTGGGTCATTGTCCTGTTGAAAAACAAATGACAGTGGGACTAAGCCCAAACCAGATGGGATGGCATATAGCTGTAGAATGCTGTGGAAGCCATGCTGGTTAAGAGTGACTTCTGTTAATCTACTCCTCGTCTCACAAAGACATGACGCTCGGATCCAAAAATCTCACATTTGGACTCATCAGACCCAAGGACAGATATCCACCGGTCTAATGTCCATTGTTCGTGTTTCTTGGCCCAAGCAAGTCTCTTCTTCTTATTGGTGTCCTTTAGTAGTGGTTTCCTTGCAGCAATTCGAACATGAAGGCCTGATTCACGCAGTCTCCTCTGAACCGATGATGTTGAGATGTGTCTGTTACTTGAACTTTGTGAAGCATTTATTTGGGCTGCAATTTCTAAGGCTGGTAAACTCTAATGAACTTATGCATCAGAAGTAACTCTGGATCTTCCATTATTGTGGTGGTCCTTAAAGTAATGATGGACTGTTGCTTCTCTTTGCTTATTTGAGCTGTTCTTGACATAATATGGACTTCGTCTTTTACCCAATAGGGCTATCTTCTGTATACCCCCCTACCTTGTCACAACACAACTGATTGGCTCAAATACATTCAAACCTGCTATAGCACATTAACTCTTGAAACTAGGGGGCACTATTTTCATTTTTGGAAAAATAACGTTCAAACGGGCTATTTCTCAGGACCAGGTGCTAGAATATGCATATAATTGACAGCTAGGATAGAAAACACAAAAGTTTCCAACACTGTAAAAATATTGTCTGTGAATATAACATAACTGATATTGGAGGCGAAAGCCTGAAAAATATCCAATCAGGAAGTGACTCTCATTTTGAAACCTATGCGTTCCTATGCATCCCTATTGACCATTGAAAGGGATATCAACCAGATTCCTTTTTCTATAGCTTCCCTAATGTGTCTACAGTCACTAGACATGGTTTTTATTTTGAAAAATGAGCGTGAACGACAACATTGCGTCAGTGGTCAGGTGGTGGCTCTCAGATTGATTTGTGCGTAATAGACAAAGGCGGCCATTGTGCTCCTCGTGAAAAGCCAATTGTCCTGGTTGATATATTATCAAATAGATATTTGAAAAACACCTTGAGGATTGATTATAAAAAAGGTTTGCCATGTTTCTGTCGGTATTATGGATCTAATTTTGAGTTTTTTTGTCAACAAAACGTGAAGAATAAACGGAGGTATTTTGGCTATAAAAAATAATCTTTATGGAACAAAATGAACATTTGCTGTCTAACTGGGAGTCTCGCGAGTGAAAACATCCGAAGCTCAAAGGTAAACGATTTAATTGGATTGCTTTTCTGATTTTCGTGACCAAGCTCCCTGCTGCTAGCTGGACATAATGCTATGCTAGGCTATCGATAAACTTACACAAATGCTTGTCTTGCTTTGGCTGTAAAGCATAATTTCAAAATCTGAGATGACAGGGTGATTAACAAAAGGCTAAGCTGTGTTTCACTACATTTCACTTGTGATTTCATGAATATGAATATTTTCTAGTAAGAATTTTTGTCTGTTGCGTTATGCTAATTAGTGTAGTTGATGACAATTCTCCCGGAAACGGGAGGAGTAGTTCCAAAAGGTTAAAACACATTAAAACCTGCTAGCGGAACGTTGACAACATCCGGTGAAATTGCAGAGTGCAAAATATTTATTTATTTGAACTTTAACTTTCATACATTCACAACTGCAAAGCTTAACTTCTTGTTAATCTAGCCACCGTGTCAGATTTCAGAAAGGCTTTGCGGCAAAAGCGAACCATGCGATTATCTGAGGACAGCACCCCATCAAACAAACACACGACAATCATATTTCAACCCGCCAGGCGCGACACAAACCTCAGAAATAATGATATAATTTGTGCCTTACCTTTGAAGAGCTTCTTCTTTTGGCACTCCAATATGTCCCATAAACATCACAAATGGTCCTTTTGTTCGATTAATTCCGTCGTTATATCTCCAAAATGTCCTTTTATTTGGTGCATTTGATTAAAAAAAACACTGGTTCCAACTCACCCAGCATGACTACAAAATATCTAATAAGTTACCTGTAAACGCTGTCCAAACATTTCAAACAACTTTCCTAATCTAACTTTAGGTATTTTAAAACATAAATAATCAAGAAAATTTAAGACGGGATAAACTGTGTTCAATACCGGATAAAAACAACGTGAAGCGCGTGACCTGGAGCGCGCATCAAAACATTAGAGAGCACTAGGCTGGACCCTCGTTCTGAATAACCGTACTTCTTAATTTCTCTAAAGAAAAACATCAACCAATTTCTAAAGACTGTTGACATCTAGTGGAAGCAATAGGAACTGCAACCAAGTGCCACACAAAACCATTTGAAAACAGAGTCACCTCAACAACAAAAAATTCCTCCTGGATGGTTTGTCCACGGGGTTTCACCTGCCAAATAAGTTATGTTAAACTCACAGACATTATTTTTACAGTTTTAGAAACCTTAGAGTGTTCTCTATTCGACTCTACCAATTATATAAATATCCTAGCTTCTGGGCCTGAGTAGCAGGTAGTTTACTTTGGGAACGCTTTTCATCCGGACGTGAAAATACTGCCCCCTATCCCAAACAGGTTATAGGGAAAGAAATTCCACAACTTAACTTCTAAAAAGGCAATTAATTGAAATGAATTCCCAGTGACCACCTCATGATGCTACAGTCCTCCTTTAAGACTCCATAATGTTTCATCATTAGATGCTACAGTCCTCCTTTAAGACTCCATAATGTTTCATCATTAGATGCTACAGTCCTCCTTTAAGACTGCATAATGTTTCATCATTAGATGCTACAGTCCTCCTTTAAGACTGCATAATGTTTCATCATTAGATGCTACAGTCCTCCTTTAAGACTCCATAATGTTTCATCATTAGATGCTACAGTCCTCCTTTAAGACTCCATAATGTTTCATCATTAGATGCTACAGTCCTCCTTTAAGACTGCATAATGTTTCATCATTAGATGCTACAGTCCTCCTTTAAGACTGCATAATGTTTCATCATTAGATGCTACAGTCCTCCTTTAAGACTGCATAATGTTTCATCATTAGATGCTACAGTCCTCCTTTAAGTCTCCATCATGTTTAGAATGTGTCTGGAAGCGCTACTCTATCTATTCTACTCTCATCCTTTCAGTTTTAATAATATTTAATAATAATGTTATAATAGGTAATAACTAACTTTAATAACTAGGGTTAATACCTGCCTGGCGCCCCAACAAAATCTTCATATTTACCCCCCTCTAACAATACCGCTACAGAATTAGCGTAGTAGGCCATGTAACTTAAGGTAATCAGAAATATGTATTCCTTGCCACCCATTCTGAAACTAACTGCAGCTCTATGTTAAGTGTTGCAGTCATTTCAGTCGCTGTAGTAGCTGACGGGTACAGTGTTGAGTCATCCGCATACATAGACTCACTGGCTTTACTCAAATGTCATTGGCATGTTGTTGGTAAAGATTGAAAAAAGTAGGTGCCAAACAGCTGCCCTGGGGAATTCCTGATTCTACCTTGATTTTGTTGTACAGGCTTCCATTAAAGAACACTCTTTGTGTTCCGTTAGACAGGTAGCTCTGGGGCGGCAGGTAGCCTAGTGGTTAGAGCGGTAGGCCATTAACCGAAAGATTGCTGGATCGAATCCCCGAGTTGACAAGGTAAAACTCTGTCGTTCTGCCCCTGAACAAGGCAGTCCTAGGCCATCATTGAAAAAATAATTTGTTTATAACTGACTTGCCTAGTTAAATAAAGGTTACATTTTCAAAGAAAAACTCTTTATCCACAATATAGCAGGGGGTGTAAAGCCATTTTTATCATCAATTTCTCTCAGCCAGTCAGTCATTTGTAAGTGCTGTGCTTGTTGAATGAACTTCCCTATAAGCTAAAAGTCTATATTTGTTTAATGTAAAACAGCATTGTATCTGGTCAAATATTTTTTTCCCAAAATTGTAAGGGTTGGTAACAGGCTGATTGGTCGGCTATTTAAGCCAGTAAAGGGAGCTTTACTATTCTTGGGTAGTGGAATGACTTTAGCTTCCCTCCAGGCCTGAGGGCACACACTTTCTAGTAGGCTTAAAATAAAGACAAGGCAAATAGGAATGGCAATATCGGCCGCTATTATCTTCAATTTTCCATCCACGTTGTCAGACACCAGTGACTTGTCATTGTAGATTTTATTTGCCCAAAATTTCATTGAAGATGCTCCAAAGATTTTTACTATCATTCTTCATGTAATTTGTTTGTAAACTTTGTTTCATTGTGTACTTTCTTATTTTTATTCAGTTTAGTCAAATGATGTCTCAATTTGCAATAGGTTTGCCAATCAGTTATTCAGCCAGACCTATATGCCATCTCTTTTGCCTCCCTCTTCATCATATCATTTTTAAAATTCCTCATCAATCCACGTGGATTTAACAGTTTTTACAGTCATTTTCTTAATGGGTGCATGCTTATTAGTAACTGGTATAAGCAGTTTCAAATGTGTCACGGGCAGTGTCTGGTTGCTCCTCATTACACACCACGGACCAACAAATATTATTTACATCAACAACATAGCAAAAATGTATGACCTCTTAAACACAATATTAGTCCCAGCCTTTGGAACTGTGGTTTTCCTAGACATGGCTCCTATATTGTGATCACTACATCTGGTGGATCTGGATACTGCTTTAAAACCCATTTCTGCAGCATTAGTAAAGATATGATCAAACCATGTTGATGATTTCATTCCTCTACTGTTTGTAACTACCCTGGTAGGTTGATTGATAACCTGAACAACCTGAAGGTTGCCGGCACTGGTTACAGTTTGAAGCTTTCTCTTGAGTGGGCAGCCTGATCACAGCTTTCCTCCAGTATTAGTTAATTAATTAACAGTGTCTTGAGTTTAGTTTGCCTGTTCTACAGTCTAGTAAAGATAGGGGGTTTGACTGCGACAGGCAATGTAACATCCATAATGTTTTAAGGAAAAGTTTTTGTAAAACAAGCACCTTACATTGGATCATCTTGAAACTTTCTCTCCAAAGCTACCTTTCATCAAGGTTTTATATGGTCTATTGGTTTCTCTCTTTTCATTGGCAGAATCCTTTTTCAGTGTTATGATATTCATAACATCCATATACACCAGTCTATCTTCCTGTCAACTAACAGAACTCTGCTGGTTATCCTGGTAACAGATACCGGTGGGCAGATCTATTGTATTTGTTCAAACTAAACTACAGCACTTACTTTGATGAGTCAAATCTGATCCTTTCTTCTCTTCTCCTCCTCTCACAGTTCCACTCAGCCCCATTGTTTTCCTGCAGTCCACCAGCAGCACAGACAAACTCTTCATACCCAGCAGTAAGGTGCTACCGGGAGAGGCACGACGCGGGGACTCCGGGAGGGAGGAAGGGCTAGCATTGTCCTAGTAACCATAAAGAGGGGACACAGACACATGTCATTATGTGCTTTACAGAAACCCAGCCCAGACCCAGATAGACCAAGCTGTATGCTAGACCAGACCAAGCTGTACCATCTGGTGTTCTGATCTGGAGAGACTCTTCTCTGCCTCGTCAGCATCAGGATGTTGTTGAGGCTCCCCAGAGGATCCAGGATCGTCATGTCTCTCACCTGTGTGAATGACAACATCAAACAGACAGTCAACCTATGATCTTCTATTGCGATCACAGGGTCTTACCAGAGCCATTAATATGTCTAAAAAGGGCCTAAATTTATGCCTTTAAAAAAAATACTGTTTGTGATGCAAGTGTGAAAGGGTCGTTCCATGAAATGGGTGGCTTTTACATCCCTTTGATATTTTATGTAGAAATGATGCACCAGAATTGGATTGTAGAATCCTGTTATACAAGATGAAGTGAGCTTTAATATAGACCACATGGAGAATAAAATACATCTAATTTAAAAAAATATATGTACCAATGGCAGTACTGAACAACATATTCAAGTGTAGAACTTCAGTAGAATCCCCCATTTAAAACCACATTAGTTCAACAATTGCATCGTTTGTGCCCCTGTTTTTAAGACAGTACTCACGGATGGAAATCGGATATTCTGACTCCTCCCTTTTCACTCCTAAAACGTCGTCCTCCTCTTTTATTGAGATATCCTCCTCTTCCTCTTTTACTCCAAAAGGTTCTTCCTCTTCTTTCGCTACATTCTCCTCCTTCAATGTTACGGCATCTTCCTCATTTTTGATTCTGAAAGGTTCTTCCTCTTCTTTCACTATATTCTCCTTCTTCAATGTTACGGGATCTTCATCCTTTTTGATTCTGAAAGATTCTACCTTCTCATTTTCCACTCTGACAACCTCTTTCCCATCTTCCTCTTTCCCTGTAATATCATCCTCTTGTTTCAATGTGATAGCCTCCTCTTCCATTCTGAAAGCTTCTTCCTCTCCTTTCACCAGATCTTTCTCCGTCTAGTTTAGTGACCTCATGCTCCGGGCGATTAGCCTTGTGCAGTATCAAGTTAACACATTCGCTAATTTAAGAAGCAAACTACGTTTAAATTAACAAGTAGATGCGTAAACAGAATTGTGTTCTAAACACTAAGAATAATATACACAAGATTAGACTAAAGAGCTTAAATGCTCCGGATCTATGTTCGCTAGCAAACCACCGCATTGGTTGAAACGGAAGCCTTTTGTCTCTGTTGAAGAAGCCTCCTGTTCCGTCCACTAGATTATACGTCACGCAAGAAGCATCACCTGAAAAACTCACATCGCCATCTGCTGACTGGAGTGAGCAACACAGATCGGAACAAAAATAAAGCAACGTCAAAAGAAGTCATTTAAAAACAACCAGATGTTATGTTCTCTTACTTCTTACAGCCAATACTTTCCTCCAGGGCTGACCTGCCCATTAGGCAGGATTAGGTGACAGATTGACGAGGGTGGCATATTCCGAGCTAAATGGACCGAGGCTCATCACTAACAACACCTCACATAATTCTGCCCAAAAACAATAAAAAAAACTTCTCACTCAGCGACATGTGGGCTATTTAGGTGAGTGGTGGTGTTGCCACATGAAGCAGTGCCCACTTTGCAAAAGGCAACATGGACAGGTATGTCTCTCTACCTGTGTAGAGCACATGCCCCTTTACCCTTCCAGTCTCTAAAGTGCCCTGGTATAATTTGTATTCATTTTTTAATATAGTTATTCTGAACTCTCTGCCTCAAAATTGTCATTAAATGTGCCTATGTGATTTGTATTTCCCTTCAACTTTTTGAAGATTAATCAGCCAGGAAATGCCCCTGTCTGAGTGCAGTCTACCACTATGTGTAGCTGTTAGCGATGATGCTAATGATCCACTATGTGTAGCTGTTAGCGATGATGCTAATGATCCACTATGTGTAGCTGTTAGCGATGATGCTAATGATCCACTATGTGTAGCTGTTAGCGATGATGCTAATGACAACCATCTTCTGGTTGATGAAAAAGCTTTCCCACAAACCTTGTCAATTAAATGTTAACAACAAAGCAGTCTGTTCCTACCTGGCAGAATATATAATGAATATTAGCATCAATCCAGTTGTGATTTGTTCAGCAAACTCTGCAATCACATGTGTGCTACAGCCACCACTTACCAAGCAAGGCTCTTGCTGGTGTCACTTCAATTAAAGGGTATCTACACATAAAAATGAACATGTCTTAGATTTTTCTCAGACTTCAAAAGTGGTCTCCTGATGTGGTTTAAGTATTGTTGTGAACTTAGAACATCCAATGTTGTTGTTAACCAGAAAATCAGGGACATGTCAGAAACCTGGAAAAACAAAAAGGAGAAAATGGAATTTAGGTTAAAAAAAATTGTGGTTAACCTCAAATATACTAATTGATTAAAAAAATCAAAGTAAAATGTAATACATAAAAAAGGTTTAAACGTTGTAAATTATATCATAAATAGGACTGGTGGAGTTGTCACACATGCAGATAACAAAAATATATGGAAATGTCTGCACTACCCAAAATTACAACCAAACTAATTGCAGCATTACCACAAAAATGGTGGAAAGGGGAAAAAAGTAAGAAACGTGTCTGTCAGTCCTGCATTAAAGACCAACATTGGTTAAAGAACATTATGAATGACACAAGATTCAAAACTTGGAACTTTTCAATTTGAATTATTATACAAAATTATTGCAACCAATACAATGTTCTATATATGGGGGATACAATGAACCTCTGTAGATTGGGCTGCGAAGAGACAGAATCATTAGATCTTTTGTTTTAGTTCTGTCCATATGTAGCTTGTTTTTGGTCGCATGTCAAGGAATGACAACATTTACCTGGAGCTAACTCTGCAGACAGCACTACTGGGGGATTTGAAAAATAATAGTCAATTGAACAATAATATAATAATACTTTTAGCAAACATGTTTATTTTTAATTTACTATCTGCAGCAACTATGAGAATATAAAGGTCAAGAACTTTTGTGAAACATCACAGTTAAAAATATATGGCAAATAGAAATCAAACGGGGTGGTCTTCAGAGATAGATGGGAGAGGTTTAGGGTAACTGAAGGATAGGACTGGATGGTCTTCAGAGATAGATGGGAGAGGTTTAGGGTAACTGAAGGATAGGACTGGATGGTCTTCAGAGATATATGGGAGAGGTTTAGGGTAACTGAAGGATAGGACTGGATGGTCTTCAGAGATAGATGGGAGAGGTTTAGGGTAACTGAAGGATAGGACTGGATGGTCTTCAGAGATGGATGGGAGAGGTTTAGGGTAACTGAAGGATAGGACTGGATGGTCTTCAGAGATAGATGGGAGAGGTTTAGGGTAACTGAAGGATAGGACTGGATGGTCTTCAGAGATAGATGGGAGAGGTTTAGGGTAATGGAAGGATAGGACTGGATGGTCTTCAGAGATAGATGGGAGAGGTTTAGGGTAACTGAATGATAAAACACTATTGTATAATACACTGTGTCTGTAAAATGTACATAGTATGTATAAGCTGGACTTAGAAGCCAAAAAGTTGTTGTGCATTAGTTTCCTCCAATCAGGGAAGGGGTGACAGGGTTAGTGGAAAACAAAGGAAAATATATGTTTATACATACAGTGCCTTTAGAAAGTATTCAGGTTTTTAGAAATTATTACAAATGTATATGTATTTTTAAACAGAAATAACTGATTTACATAAGTATTCAGACCCTTTGCTATGAAAATTGAAATTGAGCTCAGGTGCATCTTGTTTCCATTGATCATCCTTGAGATGTTTCTACAACTTGATTGGAGTCCACCTGTGGTAAATTCAGTTGATTGGACATGATTTGGAAAGGCACACACCTGTCTATATAAGGTCCCACAGTTTGCAGCGCAAGTCAGAACAAAAATGTAATGACTTCTTATGACATTGTTTGCCAGACTGAACATTGTAAATCATTTTTTTCCAAACTGCGTTACCCACTCCAGTCAGCAGATGGCGATATGAGTTTTTCAGGTGATGCTTCTTGCGTGACGTATAATCTAGTGGACGTGACAGGAGGACTTCTTCAACAGCGACAAAAGGCTTCTGATTGAAACACGCTGTGCTTTGCGAGCAAACCTAAAACCAAAACATTGAAGCTCTTTAGACCAATCTTGTGTATTTACTCTTAGGTAAACATAATTATATTCAAAACGCTATCTACTGGTTCATTTAAACGTAATTTGCTTGTTAAATTAGCAAATGTGTTACATTGATACTGTGTAACAGTATGTATAACTTTAATCTGTCCCCTCGCCCATACCCGGGCGCGAACCAGGGACCCTCTGCACGCATCAACATCAGTCACCCACGAAACATCGTTACCCATCGCTCCACAAAAGCGGGAACCACTACTTCAAGGTGTCAGAGCAAGTGACGTCACCAATCGAAACGCCACTTAGCGCGCACTATCTACGGAAAGATATTCTCACTAATACCCAAGAACAAGGAGGTCTTTTAGATTTCAATACTCTAAATAATACTTTTAAAATAAATTGGAATCTGAAGTATATTATGAACCAGAACAGTATTTGGAATGTCATGCCCTTAGTATTTATTTGACTCTGGTAGTGGTTTAGAATTTTTTGCTTTGATGTCATTTCGATGTTGATAAAATCCTAGTAAAATTGGTCAAATTCTATAAGTCGATTTTAGCTTGGATGTTAGCGTATAAACACAATTTTCCCCCTCACAGATACTTTCTATGGAACAACTAAGATATACAATTTAAAAAGAAGTCAATTTTTTTTGTAACTGGTTTGAGAATAACTGGCTACTGATCAACCTAACCACAAATATTAGTCTCTTAGCTCTTATGGCAGGACTTTGACTGTGGTACATCACCTCCCCAGTCAACCTATTGTGTGTATTGAACATTCATATTCATATTCATATAGGGGTGTATTATGACATCAGATAGAACTACTCAGACATTCCAAATATCACTTGATTATCAGAGGGGTGAATTATGACATCATATAGAACTACTCAGACATTCCAAATCAGGCTTCATCCACATCATGAAGGTGGATATTGATCCAACCATTTCAAAAGTAATGACCGGGCTGATGGAAACAGGTTATGCCTGTACACTTTAATAAATGGCGACATTTTGTTACTTCATTTGACAATTTGTTTGTATATTTGTGTCAGTAAAAATGTCTAAGCGAGAAATGGCTGTGGAAACTCCTTTATGCGCAAATATTTATATAACAACCATCACATCTTAGTTAACTTGGAGTCACGTGATGATATGTTGTGTGGTCCTCCCACTACGATTCGGAAACCCATGTAGTTTATTAGGCTACAGATGAAATAAGTTATGAACTTCACAGGGTGGTGAAACTACATGTGATGAGCTTGATGCTCCATTCCAATACACTTTGAGGGTCTTATTCTGGTGACATGATGACCGATGCTTGGTTGCCATTTGACAAAGAAAATAATTGCTCTCACCCATAATAATCTCATCATTCAGGTAACAACGTTTATTGAACCAGTGGGAGGTTTGTAAATGCCCCAAGGAAAGTCGAAAGAGGAACTCTTCATTGAGACAATGATAAACAGCAATCCTTGGGAGAGTTGTGGTGGATATTATAAACTAAGGATCTGCTGGAGTCCAAGTCAAACCAAGTCTCTTTATTTCTGAGCTCAGAGAGAATAACAGAGTTACACAGCGCAGTGTAGACCGTCTGAATTCCTGAAGCATTGGGTGATGAGCACATATCTTTATAGTTTCCTGTTCCTGGGAGGGACTTTATTCATACAAGGATGCAGGTGCAGCTGGTTTGCAACACAGAATGATCCTCCCAAGAACAGGAGATTATAATAGGACAGTTTCACAAGGTTAGTCACATACTCAGTTATGTGGACAGACAAACAACTAACGTTTTCCATTACAGAGTCTGAACATTTTCATTTCATTAAATCCTCAGTGGGCCAACAATGCAAACGTCAACAATGGAACAAATGCATCGCATCCAAATATCACTTGATTATCTGTAGTGCTGGAGGAATGACACACCCAGACAAACACACAAAGAGTTTAAAAAAAGGACAATTTAAAAGAAGGAACCTGATCTTCTTTATATTCAAACTGACAGACTCCATATTCACTTCATGTTTTCTAATAAAAACAAACAAATATATGTTTGAGTATACCCTGTACCATTTAATTTCATCTGGTAAAGACAGGTAAACACATTGTCAGTCAACAATATAAGACAACGGGAGCACTGTGTATGTTCTCTGATGAATTTTAAGTCAATGTGATGTGAAATATCAACATACACGCTAAGAGAAGTAATTTCTCTCTCCTGTGTGGATTCTCTAATGACATTTAAATGACTGTTATGAGTAATATGTTTTCCCACAGTTTGAGCCTTTATAAGCCTTCTCCTCTGTGTGCAGTCTAATGTGTTCTTTCAGGCTTCCTAAATGGGCAAAAGCTTTGCACCCTGGGAGGAGTGGTAAGGCTTCTGCCCTGTGTGTATTCTCTCATGTCGTTTCAGCTCCCCTGACCGGTTGAAACACTTTCCACATTGGGAGCAGTGGTAAGGCTTCTCTCCTGTGTGTATTCTCTCATGTTGTTTCAGGTCCCCCGACTGGTTGAAGCACTTTCCACACTGGGAGCAGTGGTAAGGCTTCTCTCCTGTGTGTATTCTTTCATGTTGTTTCAGGTTTCCTCTCTGGTTGAAACACTTTCCACATTGGGAGCAGTGGTAAGGCTTCTCTCCTGTGTGTATTCTCTCATGAGCTTTCAGCATCCCCGACCGGGTGAAACACTTTCCACATTGGGAGCAGTGGTAAGGCTTCTCTCCTGTGTGTATTCTCTCGTGGGCTTTCAGGTTTGATTTCCAGTTGAAACGCTTTCCACACTGGGAGCAGTGGTAAGGCTTCTCTCCTGTGTGTATCCTTTCATGAGCTTTCAGCATCTCCGACCGGGTGAAACAATTTCCACACTGGGAGCAGTGGTAAGGCTTCTCTCCTGTGTGTATTCTTTCATGAGCTTTCAGCTTCCCTGGATGGTTGAAACTCTTTCCAAACTGGGAGCAGTGGTAAGGCTTCTCTCCTGTGTGCATTCTTTCATGTCGTTTCAGGTTTACTCTCTGGCTGAAACACTTTCCACATTGGGAGCAGTGGTAAGGCTTCTCTCCTGTGTGTATTCTCTCATGGGCTTTCAGGTTTGATTTCCAGTTGAAACGCTCTCCACACTGGGAGCAGTGGTAAGGCTTCTCCCCTGTGTGTATTCTTTCATGTTGTTTCAGGTGTGCTTTCCGGCGAAAACTCTTTCCACACTGGGAGCAGTGGTAAGGCTTCTCTCCTGTGTGTATTCTTTCATGTTGTTTCAGGTGTGCTTTCCGGCGAAAACTCTTTCCACACTGGGAGCAGTGGTAAGGCTTCTCTCCTGTGTGTATTCTCTCATGTTGTTTCAGGTCCCCCGACTGGTTGAAGCACTTTCCACATTGGGAGCAGTGGTAAGGCTTCTCTCCTGTGTGTATTCTCTCATGGGCTTTCAGGTTTGATTTCCAGTTGAAACGCTCTCCACACTGGGAGCAGTGGTAAGGCTTCTCCCCTGTGTGTATTCTCTCATGTTGTTTCAGGTCCCATAACCGGTTACAACTCTTTCCATAGTGGTAGCAGTGGTGTCGTCTTGCTAGTTTGGACGTCCCTGGCTCTGGTTCCTCCGAGTCTGGCCTTTCTCCTGCCAAAGACAGTGTTATTTTTAAATAGAGACCCGAATGAAACCACGTGATAAAACAACCTTGCTACGAGGGTAAATCCTAAATCAGATCTCTCAATAACCCGAGGCCAGTTTTAACAATCTTAGTGTGATTTTAAAACAAATGTAGAGCTTCCTGGTAATTACTGCTATGTTTACATTACTTATTTTATTCATCCTGTTTTACAAGTCAGAACACAAAAACCTAGACAGTTCTAGGACACTGAAGACACAGACGTCGCTGGATTCCAATTGAACAGGTGGTTCTAAATATATAACATTCATAGCTGTATGATACAGAATGTGACCTACACACTTCCTTAAACATAAAATAACTAAAGAAGTAATTTTGTGTGGAAGTCCAAAACTTGTTTTTACGTCGAAGATACAAAGCACATCAGTAACATCTCCCCGTTGTTGAAAGGGTTCGACACATTGCTGTTTAATTGGACCAATTTCTTATTTAGACATTCACAGATTTTCAACATTTTGATTATCGCTGATGTCATATTTTGTGAAAAAGTCAAAAATAAGGTGAAATATTTGGGTAAAATGTTCCTAAAACTGATAGTAACTACAATAAACAAAAATATAAACGCAACATGTAAAGTGTTGGATGTTTCATGAGCTGAAAAAAAAAGATTGCAGAATTTTTTACATCCCTGTTAGTCAACATTTATTCTTTGCCAAAATAATCCATCCACCTGACAGGTGTGGCATATCAAGAAGCTGATTGAACAGCTTGGTTATTACACAGATGTACCTTGTCCTGGGGGTAATAAAAGGCTACTCGAAAATGTGCAGTTTGGTCACACAACAATGCCACAGATCTCTGAGGGAGCGGGCAATTGGCATGCTGACTGCAGGAATGTCCACTGGAGCTGTTGTCAGGGAATTTAATGTACAGTACCAGTCAAAAGGTTGGACTCACCTACTCATTCAAGGGTTTTTCTTTATTTTTACTATTTTCTACATAGCAAAATAATGGAGAAGACATCAAAATGATTAAAAAACACATGGAATCATGTAGTAACCACAAGTGTTAAAATAAAATATATATTTTATTCTTCAAAAGTTGCCACCCTTGCTTTCTCTCAACCAGCTTCACCTGGAATCCTTTTCCAACAGTCCTGTAGGAGTTCCCATATATGCTGAGAACTTGTAGGCTGCTTTTCCTTTTGGGTGAGGTCGAGGCCAGGTCATCTGATGCAGCACTCCATCTTGGTCAAATAGCTCTTACACAGCCTGGAGGTGTGTTGGGTCATTGTCCTGTTGAAAAACAAATGACAGTGGGACTAAGCCCAAACCAGATGGGATGGCATATCGCTGCAGAATGCTGTGGTAGTCATGCTGGTTAAGTGTGACTTGAATAAATAAATCACTGACATTGTCAATAGCAAAGCACCCGCACACCATCACATCTCCTCCTCCATGCTTCACGGTGGGAACCACACATGCGGAGATAATCTGTTCATCTACTCCTCGTCTCACAAAGACATGACGCTCGGAACCAAATACTCAAATTTGGACTCATCAGACAGATATCCACCGGTCTCATGTCCATTGCTCGTGTTTCTTGGCCCAAGCAAGTCTCTTCTTCCTATTGGTGTCCTTTAGTAGTGGTTTCCTTGCAGCAATTCGACCATAAAAGCCTGATTCACGCAGTCTCCTCTGAACCGATGATGTTGAGATGTGTCTGTTGCTTGAACTTTGTGAAGTATTTATTTGGGCTGCAATTTCTAAGTCTGGTAACTCTAATGAACTTATGCATCAGAAGTAACTCTGGATCTTCCATTCTTGTGGTAGTCCTTAAAGTAATGATGGACTGTTGCTTCTCTTTGCTTATTTGAGCTGTTCTTGACATAATATGGACTTCACCTTTTACCCAATAGGGCTATCTTCTGTATACCCCCCTACCTTGTCACAACACAACTGATTGGCTCAAACACATTAAAAACCTGTTATGGCACATTAACTCTTGAAACTAGGGGGCACTATTTTCATTTTTGGAAAAATAACATTCCCAAAGTAAACGGGCTATTTCTCAGGACCAGGTGCTAGAATATGCATATAATTGACAGCTTAGGATAGAAAACACTATAGTTTCCAAAACTGTAAAAATATTGTCTGTGAATATAAAAGAACTGATATTGCAGGCGAATGCCTGAGAAAAATCCAATCAGGAAGTGACTCTTATTTTGAAGCCTCTGCGTTCCTATGCATCCCTATTGACCATTGAAAGGGATATCAACCAGATTCCTTTTTCTATGGCTTCCCTAATGTGTCTACAGTCACTAGACATGGTTTCAGGCTTTTGTTTTGAAAAATGAGCGTGAACGACAACATTGCGTCAGTGGTCAGGTGGTGGCTCTCAGATTGATTTGTGCGTAATAGACAAAGGCGGCCATTGTGCCTCTCGCTCTTAGTGAAAAGCCAATTGTCCCGGTTGATATGGCTATCGATAAACTTACACAAATGCTTGTCTTGCATTGGCTGTAAAGCATAATTTCAAAATCTGAGATGACAGGGTGATTAACAAAAGGCTAAGCTGTGTTTCACTATATTTCACTTGTGATTTCATGAATATTTTCTAGTAAGATTTTTTGTCCGTTGCGTTATGCTAATTAGTGTAGTTGATGACAATTCTCCCGGATCCGGGAGGAGTAGTTCCAAAAGGTTCAAACACATTAAAACCTGCTAGCGGAACGTTGACAACATCCGGTGAAATTGCAGAGTGCAAAGTATTTTTTTATTTATTAGAAATATTTAACTTTCATGCATTCACAAGTGCAAAGCTTAACTTCTTGTTAATCTAGCCACCGTGTCAGATTTCAAAAAGGCTTTACGGCAAAAGCGAACCATGCGATTATCTGAGGACAGCACCCCATCAAACAAACACACGACAATCATATTTCAACCCGCCAGGCGCGACACAAACCTCAGAAATAATGATATAATTCGTGCCTTACCTTTGAAGAGCTTCTTCTGTTGGCACTCCAATATGTCCCATAAACATCACAAATGGTCCTTTTGTTCGATTAATTCCGTCGTTATATCTCCAAAATGTCCATTTATTTGGCGCGTTTGATTTAAAAAAAAACACTGGTTCCAACTCGCCCAGCATGACTACAAAATATCTAATACGATACCTGTAAATGCTGTCCAAACATTTGAAACAACTTTCCTAATCCAACTTTAGGTATTTTAAAACGTAAATAATCGAGAAAATTTAAGATGGGATAAACTGTGTTCAATACCGGATAAAAACAACGTGAAGCGCGTGACCTGGAGCGCGCATCAAAACATTAGAGAGCACTAGGCTGGACCCTCGTTCTGAATAGCCGAACTTCTTCATTTCTCTAAAGAAAAACATCAACCAATTTCTAAAGACTGTTGACATCTAGTGGAAGTAATAGGAACTGCAACCAAGTGCCACACAAAACCATTTGAAAACAGAGTCACCTCAACAACAAAAAATTCCTCCTGGATGGTTTGTCCTCGGGGTTTCACCTGCCAAATAAGTTATGATATCCACACAGACATTATTTTAACAGTTTTAGAAACTTTAGATGTTTTCTATCCAAACCTACCAATTATATGCATATCCTAGCTTCTGGGCAGGTAGCAGGTAGTTTACTTTGGGAACGCTTTTCATCCAGACGTTAAAATACTGCCCCCTATCCCAAACAGGTTATAAGGAAAGAAATTCCACAACTCAACTTCTAAAAAAGGCACACATGTTAATTGAAATGAATTCCCGGTGACTACCTCATGATGCTACAGTCCTCCTTTAAGACTCCATAATGTTTCATCATTAGATGCTACAGTCCTCCTTTAAGACTCCATAATGTTTCATCATTAGATGCTACAGTCCTCCTTTAAGACTCCATAATGTTTCATCATTAGATGCTACAGTCCTCCTTTAAGACTCCATCATGTTTCATCATTAGATGCTACAGTCCTCCTTTAAGACTCCATAATGCTTCATCATCAGATGCTACAGTCCTCTAAGACTCCACCATGTTTAGAATGTGTCTGGAAGCATCACTCTATCTATTCTACTCTCATCCTTTCGGATTTAATAATATTTAATAATAATAATAACAATGTTATAATAGGTAATAACTAACTTTAATAACTAGGGTTAATACCTGCCTGGCGCACCAACAAAATCTTCATATTTACCCCCCACCGCTACAGAATTAGCGTAGTAGGCCATGTAACTTAAGGTAATCAGAAATATTTAGGACTAACTTATTCCTTGCCACCCATTCTGAAACTAACTGCAGCTCTATGTTAAATGTTGCAGTCATTTCAGTCGCTGTAGTAGCTGACGTGTACAGTGTTGAGTCATCCGCATACATAGACACACTGGCTTTACTTAAATGTCACTGGCATGTTGTTGGTAAAGATTGAAAAAAGAAGGTGCCAAACAGCTGCCCTGGGGAATTCCTGATTCTACCTTGATTTTGTTGTACAGGCTTCCATTAAAGAACACTGTGTTCTGTTAGACAGGTGTTGGGGAATAATCAGAATTGGTTGGTAACATAGGTAAGATGTTTTATATTCATCATATGTTTGTAAGTTACTTCTCATCAGAATGTTATTTTTGTATAATACTGTGGCGGGGTTGCAGTATCTGTTCTATGTCAAGACTAAGTTGTTTGGGCCGGAGAGAGGGGAGAGGTCAAGCGTGTATCTCTTGGCTCCACAATGTCTGTGTGCCAGTCAGTGTGTCTCTGTGATCTTGTCAAGATAGGATGGATTTGATATATGCCTGGAGGATTGGTTTATGGTTCTGAGTTTGAGAAAACTATCATGTTTTAGGAGACAAAGCTGAACGATGAATTATGCAGATAATGCTGTGTTATCCTATGCTGTCTCACTAGGGAACACACTTTCTAGTGGGCTTAAATTGAAGATAATGCGAATAGAACTGGCAATATCGGCCGCTATTATCCTCAATCATTTTCCATCCACGTTGTCAGACACCATGCCATTGTTGATTTTTTGACCCAAAATTCAATTGAAGGTGTTCCAAAGCTTTTTACAATCATTCTTCATGTCATTTATCTTTGTTACATAGTGTAGTTTCTTCTTTTTATTCAGTTTAGTCACATGATTTCTCAATTTGCAATAGGTTTGCCAATCAGTTATTCAGCCAGACCTATATGCCATCTCTTTTGCCTCCCTCTTCATCATACCATTTTTAAATTCCTCATCAATCCACGTGGAATTAACAGTTTTTAGTCATTTTCTTAATGGGTGCTTGCTTATTAGTAACTGGGATAAGCAATTTCATAAACGTGTCAAGGGCAGCGTCTGGTTGCTCGTCATTACACACCACGGACCAACAAATATTGTTTTCATTGTTGGAATCGGCCAAACTTTGAACATGGAGACATTAAAGAAGTGATAGGAAGTGAAAGAGACTGGCTGTTATGTCAGAAGTTAATGGTTCTCTGAAGAAAGACAGGTGGCTTTGGAATGTGTTGGGTGGACGAGAGGAGAGCAAAGTGTGAAACAGGGGAGGCAGACGAACATCTGTGGATTAGATGAAGGAGAGGTTGAGGTCAGGACAGATTCTCATCAGGGAGATAAAGGTCTGGTATCCTGTTACCCTCTAAACTCTCTTCCTGTGGAACCATAAGATGTAAGGATTGGAGAGAAGGAGGAGTGTCTGAAGTGGGATATATATCTGGATGGAACAAATGTTGGGTTGTCTGAATTACAGATGTACAGAACCTTTGAGAATAATTAAACTTGGTTAAAGCTTCTCTAGTGTCCGTGAGTTAATTACTGTGAAAATAAACAACCTAATAACATCAACAACATAGGAATCACCACAAACAATTGTATGACCTCTTATATAGAACATTAGGCCCAGCCTTTTGGAACTTTGGTTGTCCTAGATATGACTACTATATTGTGATCACAACAGCCGATGAATTTGGATACTGCTTTCAAACACATTTCTGCAGCAATAGCAAAGATATGATCAAAATATGTTGATTCAATTTCTGTACTGTTTGTAACTACCCTGGTAGGTTGATTGATAACCTGAACCAGGTTGCAGGCACTGGTTACAGTTCGAAGCTTTCTCTTGAGTAGGCAGCCTGATCACAGCTTTCCTCCAGTATTAGTTTATTAATTAACAGTGTCTTGAGTTTAGTTTGCCTGTTCTACAGTCTAGTAAAGATAGGGGGGTTGACTGGGACAGGCAATGTAACATCCATAATGTTTTGAGAAAAAGTTTTTGTAAAACAAGCACCTTACATTGGATCATCTTGAAACTTTCTCTCCAAAGCTGACTTTAATCAAGGTTTTATATGGTCTACTGATTTCTCTCTTTTCATTGGCAGAATCCTTTTTCAGTGTTATGATATTCATAACATCCATATCCACCAGTCTATCTTCCTGACAACGAACAGAACTCTGCTGGTTGTCGTGGTAACATATACCAATGAATATATCTATTTATTTGTTCAAACTAAACTACAGCACTTACTTTGAGTCAAATCTGATCCTTTCCTCTCTTCTCCTCCTCCCACAGTTCCACTCAACCTCATTGTTTTCCTGCAGTCCACCAGCAGCAAGGTGCTAACAGGAGAGGCATGACACGGGGACTCCGAGAGGGTGGAAGGGCTAGCGTTGTCCTGGTAACCATAAAGAGGGGACACAGACGCACATCATTATGGATGCTGATGTCACTTGTCATGAAGTGCTCTACAGAAACCCAGCCCAGACCCCAATAGAGAAAGCTGTATGCTAGACCAGACCAAGCTGTATGCTAGACCAGACCAAGCTGTACCATCTGGTGTTCTGATCTGGAGAGACTCTTCTCTTCCTCGTCAGCATCAGGATGTTGTTGAGGCTTCCCAGAGGATCCACGATAGTCATGTGTCTCTCCTGTGTGAATGAGAACATCAAACAGATGGTAAACTTATGACCATCTATTGCAATCATAGAGTCTTACAAGAGGCATGCATATGTCTAAAATGGCCACTTTCATCATGATTTCCTAAAATATTGTTTGTGATGCAAATGTAAAAGGGTCGTTCCACAAAATGGGTGGCCTTTGTTATTTTAAGTAGAAAATATGCACCAATATAGAATTTTAAAAGCCTGTTATATTAGATGAGGGGAACTTTAATATAGGCCACATGGAGAATTCAATACATCTAATTGAAAAGTCCCTAAAATATATGAACCAATGGCAGATTGACCCTTTAACAATTCCTACAGTACTGAACAACATATTCAAGTGTAGAACTTCAGTAGAATGCCACTTTAAAACCACACATTAGTTCAACAACGGCATAGTTTGTGTCCCTGTTGAAGACAGTACTCACTGGTGTTAATCTGATATTCTGTCTCCTCCTCTTTCACTCCCAAAAAGTCTTCCTCCTTCACCTTTATTGAGATAGCATCATCTTCCTCTCTAAACGGTTCTTTCTCTTCTTTCACTATAACAGCCTCCTCTTCCTCCTTTTTCATTCTGAAAGATTCTTTCTCCATACAGCAGACCCCCTCTTCATTAGTAAGGGAGGAGTAGTTTAGTGAGCTCATGGTCAGGGATGTTAGCTAGCTAGCTAGCATTAGCGTCTAGCCTAGTGCTAGGCTCAGTATCAATCTTTAACACGTTTGCAAATTGAACCAGTTGATACGTTAACCGAAAATCGTTTAAAACACTGAGATTAGATAATGTACATTAGCATGGTCTAAAACGTCAATCTTTCAGTTTTATGTTGGCTAGCAAGCTACCGACGTGGTTGAAAGAGTTGGCGCATTGTTGTTCCTGAAGAAGCGTCCGTCCAGTCCATTATACGTCACGAAAGAAGCATCACCTGAAAGACGCTCGTCGCCATCTGCTGGCTGGAGTTTTTCAGCTCAACAGTTTCCCATGTGTACCAAGAATGGTCCACCACCCAAACAGTGGTGGTCAGTGCCGTTTAAGATGAGGCAGGACGATTTGTGTTTTCATGAGCATGGCCTTAATTCTATTACAGCATATTGGACGACTGTCATTCATATTTCACTCACCCTGTTCAATGTAACAGCAATAGGTTTAGGCTACTACATGATACTCTAATTCTCCCTATACCCATCATGAGGTAGCAACCTAGCCTATGAATGAAAGTTTAGAATGTAGGTTCACACAGGTCGAGAGAACATTTTGCGATGACAGACAGTGACACATAGACAGACAGTGACACATTCAATACTGCCTTGCACACTCTCGCCTGCATCTAGCTGAAATAGAGATATCACTGGACAAATTCAGGTATGTTTATCCCCGTTTTGTTCCATTTAAACGTTTGTCAACAGAATCGGCGGAATGAATACACCCCTGATCATGCATAAACACAGTTCACTTTCATTACAGACACGTTGTATTCCTTCTTGCATCTATGTGCTCTCCTCTTATCACCTTCTCCCTTCGTTTCTGTACTTCAATGCACAACACATCAGCTGTATGTCACCAGGAGAAAAAACCTTTCCAAGCCAAACCATTTCATAACTGCTACACACAGCTTACATTGTTGTCAACATATTAGCTAAAATAACATCATAGTCAACAGAGCTAATAGAACTAACTCGTGAGTAAACCTGCTACAATCATGCAGTAACGTTACAGTGTACAGTCAGTAAGCAGTTTAGCACTTACCTTGGCGGGTCCCAGTGGCAATAAATTAGTAAAACCAAAAGCTTGCCTTGACTTGGAAGAGTTCCAGTGTTGTGTTGGATAGTCATAGCCAGCTAGCTAACATAGCATCCCTCTGTTTGAGCCAAGTGTTTGAGTAGACTAAACTAGATAGCTGCATTTGCTAGCTAAGTAAGTGAAACTGAAAGTGGAAAATAAATGACGAAATATCTCTCTCTCGCTTCTCCTTCATTTTGGAATAAAATAATTTGTTCAAAACTGTTCAACTATTGTATTTTTCTCTCTTTTAGTCAACTACTCACCACATGTTATGCACTGCAGTGCTAGCTAGCTGTAGCTTATGCTTTCAGTACTAGATACATTCTCTGATCCTTTCATTGGTTGGACATCATGTCAGTTCATGCTGCAAGAGCTCTGATGTGTTGGAGGACGTCCTCCGGAAGTTGTCATAATAACAGTGTAAGTCTATGGAAGCCTTGACAACCATAATCCTCCAAGGTTTTGTATTGAAGTCAATGTACCTAGAGGAGGATGCAAAATAGTATGTTTTAATAAATTATTTGGTGACGTGATTATATTTAGTATAGTTTTATCTAAAAAGGACCACTTTTAAATATTTTAATATATGGTCCTCCCCTTCCTCCTCTGAGGAGACCCCACTGCACCCAAAGGACACCCAGCCAACTTGACACAATTGTGGGAAGCATTGGAGTCAACATGGGCCAGCATCCCTGTGGAATGCTTTCGACACTTTGTAGAGTCCATGCCCCGACGAATTGAGGCTGTTCTGAGGGGAAAAGGGGAGGGTCCAACTCCATATTAGGAAGGTGTTCCAGATGTTTGGTAGAATCAGTGGATACATCTGTCATTTAGCAGACACTTTTATCTAAAGGGATTTGCAGTCATGTGTGCAAACACTTTACATATGGGTGGTCCCAGGAATCAAACCCACTACCCTGGTTTAACAAGCACTATACTCCACCAACTGAGCTACAGGACCACAAGGAATGATCAAGGAATGACGCAGATAAACACACACAGCCTGAGTTTCAGAAATATAATTGAATCAAAGACCGTAACATTGAAACTGCATATTTAGAATACAACAGGTGTAGATCTTAACGTGAAATGCTTACTGACAAGCCCTTAACCAACAACGTAGATAAGAAAAATAAGTGTTAAGAAAATATGTGGAGGCTGTATACAGGGGGTACCATACAGAGTCAATGTGGAGGCTATATACAGGGGGTACCAGTACAGAGTCAATGTGGAGGCTATATACAGGAGGTACCAGTACAGAGTCAATGTGGAGACTATATACAGGGGGTACCAGTACAGAGTCAATGTGGAGGCTATATACAGGAGGTACCAGTACAGAGTCAATGTGGAGGCTATATACAGGGGGTACCAGTACAGAGTCAATGTGGAGGCTATATACAGGAGGTACCAGTACAGAGTCAATGTGGAGGCTATATACAGGAGGTACCAGTACAGAGTCAATGTGGAGGCTATATACAGGAGGTACCAGTACAGAGTCAATGTGGAGGCTATGTACAGGGGGTACCAGTACAGAGTCAATGTGGAGGCTATATACAGGGGGTACCAGTACAGAGTCAATGTGGAGGCTATATACAGGGGGTACCAGTACAGAGTCAATGTGGAGGCTATGTACAGGGGGTACCAGTACAGAGACAATGTGGAGGCTGTATACAGGAGGTACCAGTACAAAGTCAATGTGGAGGCTATATACAGGAGGTACCAGTACAGAGGTACATATCAGGAGCAGGTGTTGAAATAAAATACATACAGCTTCATACAGTTTGATTTAATGAGGCTTAATGACCAAAAGCACAATTCTATTTTGTAAACATGAGACAATTCTACGAGGAGATGCGTGTCTCATGAACTTTAAGTAGCCTTTATTTGTTGTGATATAATCCTTCTGAGACAGGATTGTGTCACGGATCTGGGGAAGTGGACCAACGCATTTCTGCAGCATTGAAGGTCCTAAAGAACACAGTGGCCGCCATCATTCTTAAATGGAAAGTTTGGAAGTTTGGAACCACCAAGACTTCCTAGTGCTGGCCGCCCAGCCAAACTGAACAATTAGGGGAGAAGGGCCTTGGTCAGGGACGTTACTGAGAACCCGATGGTCACTCTGACAGAGCTCAAGAGTTCCTCTGTGGAGATGGGAGAACCTTCCAGAAGGACAACCATCTCTGCAGCACTCCACCAATTTGGCCTTTTTGGTAGAGTGGCCAGACAGAAAGTCTGTTTGGAGTTTGCCAAAAGGCACCTAAAGGACTCTCAGACCATGAGAAACAAGATTCTCTGATCTGATGAAACCAAGATTGAACTCTTTGGCCTGAATGCCAAGCGTCAGGTCTGGAGGAAACCTGGCACCATCCCTACGGTGAATCGTGGTGGTGGCAATATCATGGTGTTATTGGGGATATTTTTCAGTGGCAGGGACTGGGAGACTAGTCAGGATCGAGGGAAAGATGTACGGAGCAAAGTACAGAGAGATAATTGATGAAAACCTGCTCAAGAGCACTCAGGACCTCAGACTGGGGCAAAGGTTCACCTTTCCACAGGACAACGACCCTGAGCACACAGCAAAGACAACATAGAAGTGGCTTTGGGACAAGTCTCTGAATGTCCTTGAGTGGCCCAGCCAGAGCCCGGATTTGAATCTGATCAAACAACTCTGAAGAAATCCTGAAAATAGCTGCGCATTGACGCTCTCCATCCAACCTGACAGATCTTGAGAGGATCTGCAGAGAAGAATGGGAGAAAACACCACAAATACAGGGGTGCCAAGATTGTAGTGTTATACCCAAGGCGGCTTGAGGCTATAATCACTGCCAATAGTGCTTCAACAAAGCACTCTCTGCTCAACAACACTGACTGTGAATCAATCTGGTTGATTCTCTGGTTGATTCTCTGCTCAACAACACTGACTGTGAATCAATCTGGTTGATTCTCTGGTTGATTCTCTGCTCAACAACACTGATGGCGTCAAACTTTGCTGTGTGTCCAGGCTGTCACTTCTGTCATCAGCTACTAACACCAGTGCTGCACCTTTGTCCTTGTCCCTGGATGACGGCTTCCTGCTCCCTCTTCCATAGTGAGAACACTGATGGCTCAACATGGTTTTCTGAGAGACTGGATGACGGCTGCCTGCTCCCTCTTCCATAGTGAGAACACTGATGGCTCAACATGGTTTTCTGAGAGACTGGATGACGGCTTCCTGCTCCCTCTTCCATAGTGACAACACTGATGGCTCAACATGGTTTTCTGAGAGACTGGATGACGGCTGCCTGCTCCCTCTTCCATAGTGGTAACACTGCTGGCTCAACATGGGCTTCCTGGTTATGAAAGAAAGTGTGATGGTCAATGGTAGCCTCTCCCATTGTTTGAAGCAGTTGTAGTCTTTGTTGGCATGTATCCAGACCCCAGAATGGTAGTAGAAAGGAGCCTGTTCCCCGCATGCTTCCTCACAATCATTGTCTGGATCGACCACTCCCCCACCTGACCACAGGACCAGTATTGCTGACTGATCTTCATTCCTACAGCCTTCATCACCGCCCCTGGAGTCTCTTCACTGTCTGATCTTCATTCCTACAGCCTTCATCACCATCCCTGGAGTCTCTTCACTGTCTGATCTTCATTCCTACAGCCTTCATCACCATCCCTGGAGTCTCTTCACTGTCTGATCTTCATTCCTACAGCCTTCATCACCATCCCTGGAGTCCCTTCACTGTCTGATCTTCATTCCTACAGCCTTCATCACCGCCCCTGGAGTCTCTTCACTGTCTGATCTTCATTCCTACAGCCTTCATCACCATCCCTGGAGTCTCTTCACTGAGTAAGTAAAGATAGTATAAGAAACCTCTCCCATTCTACTTGTCTATTATCTTTGTTTAGAAATAGTCATTTGTGTGACCTACTGATTTTCCCTACAATTCATTTTAAGGATTTAGAAATATAGAAATGGTAGAACGAGGAATGTCAGAGTCTGGAATATAAATATATACAATTTGTTTAAAATGTATATGATGGTGTGTCTAGACATTATGGACCGTATATGAATATAAAAGGTGTGTACAGCAGTAGTTATATAGGATGAGCCTTGACTAGAATACAGGGTGGAGTACTGGGTGGTAGACGGCTAGTAACAGTGACTAAGTTCAGGACAGGATACTGGGCGGAGGCCGGCTAGAAGTGACTATTTGAACATTCATATTGAACAGCCTTACCTATAGAGTAGCACCACCACCCATCAGACCATTCTCTTCTTGATGTCAAAGCTGCAGTGTATTGTTGCTATAGGAGTTTATGATTAATAATCCTATTTACTTCAAGACACACTAAGATGTCACCATACTATTCATTTAAAGCCCCTCTGTCAGATATAAACCATCAGAGTGGGAAACCAACTGACATGGAAACAATGGAGCAAATGTATCACTATCAGGGTGTATTATGACATCATATAGAACTACTCAGACATTCCAAATATCACTTGATTATCAGAGGGGTGAATTATGACATCATATAGAACTACTCAGACATTCCAAATCAGGCTTCATCCATATCATGAAGGTGGATATTGATCCAACCATTTCCAAAGTAATGACCGGGCTGATGGAAACAGGATATGCCTGTACACTTTTATAAATGCTGACAGACGATTTGTTACTTCGTTTGACAATTTTTCAACATTTTGATTATCGCTGATGTCATATTTTGGGTAAAGTAAAAAATAAGGTGAAATATTTGGGTAAATGTTCCTAAAACTGATAGTAACTACAATAAACAAAAAATATAAACGCAACATGTAAAGTGTTGGATGTTTCATGAGCTGAAAAAAAAGATTGCAGAATTTTTTACATCCCTGTTAGTCAACATTTATTCTTTGCCAATCCATCCACCTGACAGGTGTGGCATATCAAGAAGCTGATGGAATAGCTTGATTATTACACAGGTCCACCTTGTGCTGGGGATAATAAAAGGCTACTCGAAAATGTGCAGTTTGGTCACACAACAATGCCACAGATCTCTGAGGGAGCGGGCAATTGGCATGCTGACTGCAGGAATGTCCACTGGAGCTGTTGTCAGGGAATTTAATGTACAGTACCAGTCAAAAGTTTGGACTCACCTACTCATTCAAGGGTTTTTCTTTATTTTGACTATTTTCTACATAGTAGAATAATAGAGAAGACATCAAAGTTATTAAAAACACATGGAATCATGTAGTAACCACAAGTGTTGAATCAAAATATATATTTTATTATTCAAAAGTTGCCACCCTTGCTTTCTCTCAACCAGCTTCACCTGGAATCCTTTTCCAACAGTCTTGTAGGAGTTCCCACATATGCTGAGAACTTGTAGGCTGCTTTTCCTTTACTCTGCGATCCAACTCATCCCAAACTATCTCGATTTGGTTGAGGTCATGGGATTGTGTAGGCCAGGTCATCTGATGCAGCACTCCATCACTCTCCTTCTTGGTCAAATAGCTCTTATACGGCCTGGAAGTGTGTTGGGTCATTGTCCTGTTGAAAAACAAATGACAGTGGGACTAAGCCCAAACCAGATGGGATGGCATATAGCTGCAGAATGCTGTGGTAGTCATGCTGGTTAAGTGTGACTTGAATAAATAAATCACTGACATTGTCAATAGCAAAGCACCCGCACACCATCACCCAAGGACAGATATCCACCGGTCTAATGTCCATTGCTCATGTTTCTTGGCCCAAGCAAGTCTCTTCTTCTTATTGGTGTCCTTTAGTAGTGGTTTCCTTGCAGAAATTCGACCATGAAGGCCTGATTCACGCAGTCTCCTCTGAACCGATGATGTTGAGATGTGTCTCTTGCTTGAACTTTGTGAAGCATTTATTTAGGCTGCAATTTCTAAGTCTGGTAACTCTAATGAACTTATGCATCAGAAGTAACTATGGGTCTTCCATTCTTGTGGTGGTCCTTAAAGTAATGATGGTCTGTTGCTTCTCTTTGCTTATTTGAGCTGTTCTTGACATAATATGGACTTCACCTTTTACCCAATAGGGCTATCTTCTGTATACCCCCATACCTTGTCACAACACAAGTGATTGGCTCAAACACATTAAAACCTGTTATGGCACATTAACTCTTGAAACTAGGGGGCACTATTTTAATTTATGGAAAAATAACGTTCCCAAAGTAAACAGGCTATTTCTCAGGACCAGGTGCTAGAATATGCATATAATTGACAGCTTAGGATAGAAAACACTCAATATTGTCTGTGAATATAACAGAACTGATATTGCAGGCGAAAGCCTGAGAAAAATCCAATCAGGAAGTGACTCTTATTTTGAAACCTTTGCGTTCCTATGCATCCCTATTTACCATTGAGAGGGATATCAACCAGCTTCCTTTTTCTTTGGCTTCCCTAATGTGTCTACAGTCACTAGACATAGTTTCAGGCTTTTATTTAGAAAAATTACCTTGAACGACAACATTGCGTCAGTGGTCAGGTGGTGGCTCTCAGAGTGATTTGTCCGTAATAGACAAAGGCGGCCATTGTGCCTCTCGCTCCTAGTGAAAAGCCAATTGTCCCGATTGATATATTATCGAATAGATATTTGAAAAACACCTCGAGGATTGATTATAAGAAAGGTTTGCCATGTTTCTGTCGATATTATGGATCAAATTTTGAGTTTTTTTCGGCGTTGTCGTGACCGCAACTTCCGGTGGATTTCTCAACAAAACGGAGGTATTTTGGCTATAAAAAATCATCTTTATGGAACAAAATTAACATTCGCTGTCTAACTGGGAGTCTCGTGGGTCAAAACATCCGAAGCTCATCAAAGGTAAACGATTTAATTTGATTGCTTTTCTGATTTTCGTGACCAAGCTCCCTGCTGCTAGCTGGACATAATGCTATGCTAGGCTATCGATAAACTTACACAAATGCTTGTCTTGCTTTGGCTGTAAAGCATAATTTCAAAATCTGAGATGACAGGGTGATTAACAAAAGACTAAGCTGTGTTTCACTATATTTCACTTGTGATTTCATGAATATGAATATTTTATATTAAGATTTTTTGTCCGTTGACACCTGTTATGGCTAGGGATTCCGCTAGCGGAACGTTGACAACATCCGGTGAAATTGCCGAGTGCAAAGTATTTTTTTATTTATTAGAAATATTTAACTTTCATACATTCACAAGTGCAAAGCTTAACTTCTTGTTAATCTAGCCACCGTGTCAGATTTCAAAAAGGCTTTACGGCAAAAGCGAACCATGCGATTATCTGAGGACAGCACCCCATCAAACAAACACACGACAATCATATTTCAACCCACGACAATCATATTTCAACCCGCCAGGCGCGACACAAACCTCAGAAATAATGATATAATTCGTGCCTTACCTTTGAAGAGCTTCTTCTGTTGGCACTCCAATATGTCCCATAAACATCACAAATGGTCCTTTTGTTCGATTAATTCCGTCATTATATCTCCAAAATGTCCATTTATTTGGCGCGTTTGATTTAAAAAAAAACACTGGTTCCAACTCGCCCAGCATGACTACAAAACATCTAATACGATACCTGAAAATGCTGTCCAAACATTTGAAACAACTTTCCTAATCCAACTTTAGGTATTTTAAAACGTAAATAATAGAGAAAATTTAAGATGGGATAAACTGTGTTCAATACCGGATAAAAACAACATGAAGCGCGTGACCTGGAGCGCGCATCAAAACATTAGAGAGCACTAGGCTGGACCCTCGTTCTGAATAATCGAACTTCTTAATTTCTCTAACGAAAAACATCAACCAATTTCTAAAGACTGTTGACATCTAGTGGAAGCAATAGGAACTGCAACCAAGTGCCACAGAAAACCATTTGAAAACAGAGTCACCTCAACAACAACAAATTCCTCCTGGATGGTTTGTCCTCTGGGTTTCACCTGCCAAATAAGTTATGTTATACGCACAGACATTATTTGAACAGTTTTAGAAACTTTAGAGTGTTTTCTATCCAAACCTACCAATTCTATGCATATCCTAGCTTCTGGGCAGGTAGCTGGTAGTTTACTTTGGGAACGCTTTTCATCCGGACGTGAAAATACTGCCCCCTATCCCAAACAGGTTATAAGGAATGAAATTCCACAACTTAACTTCTAAAAAGGCACACATGTTAACCTCTTGGATCTCTAGGGGCGCTATTTCATTTTTGGATAAAAAACGTTCCCGTTTTAAGCGCGATATTTTGTCACGAAAAGATGCTCGACTATGCATATTCTTGACAGTTTTGGAAAGAAAACACTCTGAAGTTTCAGAATCTGCAAAGATATTGTCTGTAAGTGCCCCAGAACTCATTCTACAGGCGAAACCAAGATGATGCGTCAACCAGGAAATTAGCAGAATTTCTGAAGCTCTGTTTTCCATTGTCTCCTTATATGGCTGTGATTGCGCAAGGAATGAGCCTACACTTTCTGTCGTTCCCCCAAGATCTTAGCAGCATTGTGACGTATTTGTAGGCATATCATTGGAAGATTGACCATAAGAGACTACATTTTCCAAGTGTCCGCCTGGTGTCCTGCGTGGAATTCGGTGCGCAATTGCCAGCTGCTTGTACTTTTCCATTTGATTCAGGGGAGAAACCATGCGTCCAAGAACGATATATCAATGAAGAGATATGTGAAAAACACCTTGAGGATTGATTCTAAACAACGTTTGCCATGTTTTCAGTCGATATTATGGAGTTAATTTAGAAAAAAGTTCGCGTTTTGAGGACTGAATTTTCGTTTTTTTTTGGTAGCCAAATGTGATGTATAAAACGGAGCTATTTCTAATACACAAAGAATCTTTTTGGAAAAACTGAGCATCTGCTATCTAACTGAGAGTATCCTCATTGAAAACATCAGAAGTTCTTCAAAGGTAAATGATTTTATTTGAAGGCTTTTATGTTTTTGTTGAAATGTTGCGTGCTGGATTTAGCTAACGCTAAATGCTACGCTAGCTAGCTACTTTTACACAAATGATTGTTTTCCTATGGTTGAGAAGCATATTTTGAAAATCTGAGATTACAGTGTTGTTTACAAAAGGCTAAGCTTGAGAGCTAGCATATTTATTTCATTTCATTTGCGATTTTCATGAATAGTTAACGTTGCGTTATGGTAATGAGCTTGAGTCTGTATTCACGATCCCGGATCCGGGATGGGGAGATCAGAAAGGTTAAAGTAATGATGGACAGTTGCTTCTCTTTGCATATTTGAGCTGTTCTTGACATAATATGGACTTCGTCTTTAACCCAATAGGGCTATCTTCTGTATACCCCCCTACCTTGTCACAACACAACTGATTGGCTCAAACACATTAAAACCGGTTATGGCACATTAACTCTTGAAACTAGGGGGCACCTTTAAGACTCCATAATGTTTCATCATTAGATGCTACAGTCCTCCTTTAAGACCCCATAATGTTTCATCATTAGATGCTACAGTCCTCCTTTAAGACCCCATAATGTTTCATCATTAGATGCTACAGTCCTCCTTTAAGACTCCATAATGTTTCATCATTAGATGCTACAGTCCTCCTTTAAGACTCTATAATGTTTCATCATTAGATGCTACAGTCCTCCTTTAAGACTCCATAATGTTTCATCATTAGATGCTACAGTCCTCCTTTAAGACTCCATAATGTTTCATCATTAGATGCTACAGTCCTCCTTTAAGACTCCATAATGTTTCATCATTAGATGCTACAGTCCTCCTTTAAGACTCCATAATGTTTCATCATTAGCTGTTACAGTCCTCCTTTACGTCTCCATCATGTTTAGAATGTGTCTGGAAGCGCTACTCTATCTATTCTACTCTCATCCTTTCAATTAAGACTCCATAATGTTTCATCATTAGATGCTACAGTCCTCCTTTAAGACTCCATAATGTTTCATCATTAGCTGTTACAGTCCTCCTTTACGTCTCCATCATGTTTAGAATGTGTCTGGAAGCGCTACTCTATCTATTCTACTCTCATCCTTTCAGTTTTAATAATATTTAATAATAATAATAATAATAATGTTATAATAGGTAATAACTAACTTTAATAACTAGGGTTAATACCTGCCTGGCGCCCCAACAAAATCTTCATATTTACCCCCCTCTAACAATACCGCTACAGAATTAGCGTAGTAGGCCATGTAACTTAAGGTAATCAGAAATATGTATTCCTTGCCACCCATTCTGAAACTAACTGCAGCTCTATGTTAAGTGTTGCAGTCATTTCAGTCGCTGTAGTAGCTGACGTGTATAGTGTTGAGTCATCCGCATACATAGACACACGGGCTTTACTCAAATGTCACTGGCATGTTGTTGGTAAAGATTGAAAAAAGTGAGTGCCAAACAGCTGCCCTGGGGAATTCCTGATTCTACCTTGATTTTGTTGTACAGGCTTCCATTAAAGAACACTCTTTGTGTTCCGTTAGACAGGTAGCTCTGGGGCGGCAGGTAGCCTAGTGGTTAGAGCGGTAGGCCAGTAACCGAAAGATTGCTGGATCGAATCCCCAAGGTAAAACTCTGTCGTTCTGCCCCTGAACAAGGCAGTCCTAGGCCATCATTGAAAAAAATAATTTGTTCTTAACTGACTTGCCTAGTTAAATAAAGGTTACATTTTCAAAGAAAAACTCTTTATCCACAATATAGCAGGGGGTGTAAAGCCATTTTTATCATCAATTTCGCTCAGCCAAACAGTCATTTGTAAGTGCTGTGCTTGTTGAATGAACTTCCCTATAAGCTAAAAGTCTATATTTGTTTAATGTAAAATAGCATTGTATCTGGTCAAACACCATTTTTTAGGGTTGGTAACAGGCTGATTGGTCGGCTATTTACGCCAGTAAAGGGAGCTTTACTATTCTTGGGTAGTGGAATGACTTTAGCTTCCCTCCAGGCCTGAGGGTACACACTTTCTAGTAGACTTAAATTAAAGACAAGGCAAATAGGAATGGCAATATCGGCCGCTATTATCCTCAATTTTCCATCCACATTGTCAGACACCAGTGACTTGTCATTGTTGATTTTATTTGCGCAAAATTTCATTGAAGATGCTCCAAAGATTTTTACTATCATTCTTCATGTATTTTATCTTTGTTTCATTGTGTACTTTCTTCTTTTTATTCAGTTTAGTCAAATGATGTCTCAATTTGCAATAGGTTTGCCAATCAGTTATTCAGCCAGACCTATATGCCATCTCTTTTGCCTCCCTCTTCATCATACCATTTTTTAAATTCCTCATCAATTCATGTGGATTCAACCGTTTTTACAGTCATTTTCTTAATGGGTGCATGCTTATTAGTAACTGGGATAAGCAGTTTCAAACGTGTCAAGGGCAGTGTCTGGTTGCTCATCATTACACACCACGGACCAACAAATATTATTTACATCAACAACATAGCAAAAATGTATGACCTCTTATACACAATATTAGTCCCAGCCTTTGGAACGGTGGTTTTCCTAGACATGGCTCCTATATTGTGATCACTACATCTGATGGATCTGGACACTGCGGATTTCATTCCTCTACTGTTTGTCACTACCCTGGTAGGTTGATTGATAACCTGAACAAGGTTGCCGGCACTGGTTACAGTTTGAAGCTTTCGTTTGAGTGGGCAGCCTGATCACAGCTTTTCTTCAGTACTAGTTAATTAATGACCAAAGTCTTGAGTTTAGTTTGCCTGTTCTACAGTCTTGTAAAGATAGCCGCGTTGACTGGGACAGGCAATGTAACATCCATAATGTTTTAAGGAAAAGTTTTTGTAAAACAAGCACCTTACATTGGATCATCTTGAAACGTTCTCTCTAAAGCTAACTTTCATCAATATGGTCTATTGGTTCCTCTCTAAAGCTAACTTTCATCAAGGTTTTATATGGTCAATTGGTTTCTCTCTTTTCATTGGCAGAATCCTTTTTCAGTGTTATGATATTCATTACATCCATATCCACCAGTCTATCTTCCTGTCAACTAACAGAACTCTGCTGGTTGTCCTGGTAACAGATACCAGTGGACAGATCTATTTATTTGTTCAAACTGAACTACAGCACTTACTTTGAGTCAAATCTGATCCGTTCCTCTCTTCTCCTCCTCCCACAGTTCCACTCAGCCCTGTTGTTTTCCTGCAGTCCACCAGCAGCACAGACAACCTCTTCATACCCAGCAGTAAGATGCTACCGGGAGAGGCACGATACAGGGACTCCGGGAGGGAGGAAGGGCAAGTGTTGTCCTGCTAACCATAAAGAGGGGACACAGACGCACATCATTATGGATGCTGATGTCACTGTTGTCATAAAGTGCTTTACAGAAACCCAGCCCACAAGCGAGAGAAAGCTGTTTGCTCATCCAGACCAAGCTGTACCATCTGGTGTTCTGATCTGGAGCGACTCTTCTCTGCCTCATCAGCATCAGGATGTTGTTGAGGCTCCCCAGAGGATCCACCATAGTCATGTCTCTCTCCTGTGTTAATGAGAACATCAAACAGATAGTGAACTTATAACCGTCTAATAAAATCATAGGGTCTTACAAGAGGCATGAATATGTCCCTTTGATATTTTAAGTAGAGATTATGCTTCAATGTTGAATTTTAAAAGCCTGTTATGCTAGACGAGGTGCACTTTAATACAGACCACATGGAGAATTCAATACATCTAATTGAAAAGTCCCTAAAATATATGAACCAATGGCAGATTGACCCTTTAACAATTCCTACAGCACTGAACAACATATTCAAGTGTAGAACTTCAGTAGAATGCCACTTTAAAACCACACATTAGTTCAACAACGGCATAGTTTGTGTCCCTGTTGAAGACAGTACTCACTGGTGTTAATCTGATATTCTGTCTCTTCCTCTTTCACTCCAAAAACGTCTTCCTCCTTCACCTTTATTGAGACAGCATCCTGTTCCTCTCTAAACGGTTCTTTCTCTTCTATCACTATAACAGCCTCCTCTTCCTCCTTTTTCATTCTGAAATGTTCTTTCACTATAACAGCATCTTCTTCCTTCACTATAACAGTCTCCTCTTCCTCCTTTTTCATTCTGAAATGTTCTTTCACTATAACAGCATCTTCTTCCTTCACTATAACAGTCTCCTCTTCCTCCTTTTTCATTCTGAAATGTTCTTCCACTATAACAGCCTCATCTTCCTCCTTTTTCATTCTAAAAGCTTCTTTCTCTTCTTTCACTGTAACCTCATCCTCTTCTTCAATGTTCAGCGCCAGAACTTCTTTCTCCAAACAGCAGACCTCCTCTTCTTTAGCAGGGGATGAGTACTTTAATGAGCTCATGGTCAGGGATGTTAGCTAGCTAGTTAGCATTAGCGACTAGCCTAGTGCTAGGCTCAGCATCAATCTTTAACAAGTTTGCAAATTAGGTTACAGTTAACCAGTTAATACGTCAACAGAACTGTGTTTAAAACACTGAGATTAGATAATGTACATTAACATGGTCTAAAGCGTCAATCTTTCACTTTTATGTTGGCTAGCAAGCTACCGACGTGGTTGGAAGAGTTGGCGCCTTGTTGTTCCTGAAGAAGGGTCCCGGCCAGTCAATTATACGTCACGGAAGAATCATCACCTGAAAGACGCTCATCGCCATCTGCTGACTGGAGTGGGTAACGCAGTTTGGAAACAATAGTTACAACACTTTTTGTATTGGAAAGAACGTCATAATTATTTAACAATAAGCTGATACATTTTCTCTTCCAAATAATACGTTCCTGTACACTGACGTAGAAGCTCAATATTAATATGTAGATGATGAATAAATACTTCTATGAATAGGTAGTGTGTTGATATACATTTTCTCTGTTCATTTTTCACATTCTTTTTTATCTACATGTGACCATAGTATTCCCTTAAAGCCACGCTCTATAAGATACAAATCATCCTGTAAACAACAGAACAAATGCATCACATGCAAATAGCACTTGATTATCTGTAGTGCTATACACTGGGTAGACAAAACATTAAGAACAGCTGCTCCTTCCATGACTTAGAAAGACTAGGTGAATCCAGGCTAAAGCTATGATCCCTTACTGATGTCACTAGTTAAATCCACTTCAATCCGTGTAGATGAAGGGGGGAGACAGGTTAACAGACAGTGACACATTCAATACTGCCTTGCACACTCTCGCCTGCATCTAGCTGAAATAGAGATATCACTGGACAAATTCAGGTATGTTTATTCAGGTATGTTTATCCCCGTTTTGTTCCATTTAAACGTTTGTCAACAGAATCGGCGGAATGAATACACCCCTGATCATGCAAAAACACAGTTCACTTTCATTACAGACACGTTGTATTCCTTCTTGCATCTATGTGCTCTCCTCTTATCACCTTCTCCCTTTGTTTCTGTACTTCAATGCACAACACATCAGCTGTATGTGACCAGGCAAAAAAAACCTTTCCAAGCCAAACCATTTCATAACTGAAACACACAGCTTACATTGTTGTCACCATATTAGCTAAAGTAACATCATAGTCAACAGAGCTAATAGAACTAACTCGTTAGTAAACCTGCTACAATCATGCAGTAACATTACAGTGTACAGTCAGTAAGCAGTTTAGCACTTACCTTGGCGGGTCCCAGTGGCAATAAATTAGTAAAACCAAAAGCTTGCCTTGACTTGGAAAAGTTCCAGTGTTGTGTTGGATAGTCATAGCCAGCTAGCTAACATAGCATCGCTCTGTTTGAGCCAAGTGTTTGAGTAGACTAAACTAGATAGCTGCATTTGCTAAGTAAGTGAAACTGAAAGTGGAAAATAAATGACAAAATATCTCTCTCTCGCTTCTCCTTCATTTTGGAATAAAATAATTTGTTCAAAACTGTTCAACTATTGTATTTTTCTCTCTTTTAGTCAACTACTCACCACATGTTATGCACTGCAGTGCTAGCTAGCTGTAGCTTATGCTTTCAGTACTAGATACATTCTTTGATCCTTTCATTGGTTGGACATCATGTCAGTTCATGCTGCAAGAGCTCTGATAGGTTGGAGGACGTCCTCCGGAAGTTGTCATAATTACTGTGTAAGTCTATGGAAGGGCTTGAGAACCATGAGCCTCCTAGGTTTTGTATTGAAGTCAATGTACCCAGAGGAGGATGCAAAACAGTATGTTTTAATAAATTATTTGGTGACGTGATTATATTTAGTATAGTTTTATCTAAAAAGGACCACTTTTAAATATTTTACCATTTGAATTTTTCTGAAAATAACTGAGGACGATGGTTCTCCCCTTCCTCCTCTGAGGAGACCCCACTGCACCCAAAGGACACCCAGCCAACTTGACACAATTGTGGGAAGCATTGGAGTCAACATGGGCCAGCATCCCTGTGGAATGCTTTCGACACCTTGTAGAGTCCATGCCCCGACGAATTGAGGCGGTTTAGAGGGGAAAAGGGGAAGGTCCAACTCCATATTAGGAAGGTGTTCCAGATGTTTGGTATAATCAGTGGATACATCTGCAATGTAGCAGACACTTTTATCTAAAGGGATTTGCAGTCATGTGTGCAAACACTTTACATATGGGTGGTCCCAGGAATCAAATCCACTACCCTGGTTTGAATAGCACTATACTCCACCAACTGAGCTACAGGACCACAAGGAATGATCAAGGAATGACGCAGATAAACACACACAGCCTGAGTTTCAAAATATAATTGTATCAAAGACCGTAACATTGAAACTGCATATTTAGTTTCAATCAAATATTATTTGTCACATGCGCTGAATACAACAGGTGTAGATCGTAACGTGAAATGCTTACTGACAAGCCCTTAACCAACAACGTAGATAAGAAAAATAAGGGTTGAGAAAATATTCCCCAAATAAAAAGTTTTAAAAAGTAGCTCAGTACCGAGGGGTAGCTCAGGCCTGAGCTACCCCTCGGTCCTGAGCTTCCTCAGTAATGAGGCAGCCCTCAGTCCAGGTGGGCCCTTTGTTAGGGTTACTATGCCAAGGTCGGCGGCGAGGGTCGCCACTCAAATGACGCTAGGAAAGCGGACTAAGACTATGGCAGAGTGGCGTCCACGTCCCGCCACAGTGGACAGACGCCCACCCAGACCCTCTCCTATGGGTTTAGGTGTGCAGCCGGGAGTCCGCACCTTTGGGGGGGGGGGGGGGGGTACTGTCACGCCCTGGCCTTAGTTATCTTTGTTTTCTTTATTATTTTGGTTAGGCCAGGGTGTGACATGGGTGATTTATGTGTTTCGTCTTGTTTAGGGGTTTATTAGATTTATGGGGTTGTGTTCATGTTAGGTGTCTAGGTAAGTCTATGGTTGCCTAGATTGGTTCTCAATCAGAGGATATATATAGAGGAGGTACCAGTACAGTGTCAATGTGGAGGCTATATACAGGAGGTACCAGTACAGAGTCAATATACAGGGGGTACCAGTACAGAGTCAATGTGGAGACTAGTACAGGGGGTACCAGTACCGAGTCAATGTGGAGACTATATACAGGGGGTACCAGTACAGAGTCAATGTGGCGGCTATATACAGGAGGTACCAGTACCGAGTCAATGTGGAGACTATATACAGGGGGTACCACTACAGAGTCAATGTGGAGGCTATATACAGGAGGTACCAGTACCGAGTCAATGTGGAGACTATATACAGGGGGTACCAGTACAGAGTCAATGTGGAGACTATATACAGGGGGTACCAGTACAGAGTCAATGTGGAGGCTATATACAGGAGGTACCAGTACCGGATGTTTACATACGCTTAGGTTGGAGTCATTAAAACTCGGTTTTAAACCACTCCACAAACGTCTTGTTGACAAACTATAGTATATGCAAGTATAAACACCATGGGACCACACAGCCGTCATACCGCTCAGGAAGGAGACTTGTTCTGTCTCCTAGAGATCAACATACGTTGGTGCGAAAAGTGCAAACCAGTCCCAGAACAACAGCAAAAGACCTTGTGAAGATGCTGGAGGAAACAGGTACAAAAATATCTATATCCATAGTAAAATGAGTCCTATATCAACATAACCTGAAAGGCCACTCAGCAAGGAAGAAGCCACTGAAGAAGGGCCTTGGCTAGGGGTGTATCCTTGTTTTGAATCCCAGCCACCGTAGGAGGCCTTTTGCCTTTTGGTAGGCCGCCGTTGTAAATAAGAATTTGTTCTTAACTGACTTGCCAAGTTAAATAAAGGTTCAATAATAAATAAATTAAATAAAAATAAAGTACAGAGAGATAATTGATGAAAACCTGCTCCAGAGCACTCAGGACCTCAGACTGGGGCAAAGGTTCACCTTCCAACAGGACAACAACCCTAAGAACACAGACAAAGGACAACGCAGAAGTGGCTTCGGGACAAGTCTCTGAATGTCCTTGTGTGGCCCAGCCAGAGCCTGGACTTGAACCCGATCAAACATCTCTGGAGAGACCTGAAAATAGCTGTGCAGCGACGCTCCCCATCCAACCTGACAGAGGTTGAGAGGATCTGCAGAGAAGAATGGGAGAAAAAATACAGGTGTGCCAAAGCTTGTTCCTGTTAAGACACCTGGCCAGCTGAGTGCAGGTGGGCTCTCCTGTCAACATGAGGCTCCTGTTGCAGCCCTCAAGGGCACATTGACAGATTTTCCACCTAGTCCTCTCTGGGATTCAAACAAGGGATCTATCAGTTACTGGCCCAACACTGTTAACCGCTAGGCTACCTGCAGCAGGAGCCCCATGTTGACAGGAGAGCCCACCTGCATTCAGCTGGTCAGGGGCAGTGGTGCCCTGTAAGTAACAAATGTATCACTATCAGAGGGGTGTATTATGACATCAGATAGAACTACTCAGACATTCCAAATGTCACTTGATTATCAGAGCGGTGAATTATGACATCATATAGAACTACTCAGACGTTCCAAATATCACTTGATTATCAGAGGGGTGTATTATGACATCATATAGAACTACTCCGACATTCCAAATCAGGCTTCATCCACATCATGAAGGTGGATATTGATCCAACCATTTCAAAAGTAATGACTGGGCTGATGGAAACAGGTTATGCCTGAATAGTTTTATAAATGGTGACAGACGATATGTTAGTTCGTTTGACATGGTGGGTTGTGTCAGTAAAAACGTTTTAGTGAGAAATGGAGGTGGAAACTCCTTTATGTACAAATATTTATATAATAACCATCATGTCTTAGTTAACTTGGAGTCACGTGATGATATGTTGTGTGGTCCTCCCTCTAAAACTTGGAAAACCATGTAGTTTATCAGGCTACAGATGAAATAAGTTATGAACTTCACAGGGTAGTGAAAATACATGTGATGAGCTTGATGCTAAATTCCAATACATTTTGAGGGTCTTAATCTGGTGACATGATGACCGATGCTTGGTTGCAATTTGACAATTCAAATAATTGCTCTCACCCATAATAATCTCATCATTCAGGTAACAACGTTTATTGAACCAGTGGGAGGTTTGTAAATGCCCCAAGGAAAGTCGAAAGAGGAACTCTTCATTGAGACAATGATAAACAGCAATCTGTGGGAGAGTTGTGGTGGATATTATAAAATAAGGATCTGCTGGAGTCCAAGTCAAACCAAGATTCTTTATTTCTGAGCTCAGAGAGAATAACAGAGTTACACAGCGCAGTGTAGACAGTCTGAATTCCTGAAGCATTGGGTGATGAGCACATATCTTTATAGTTTCCTGTTCCTGGGAGGGACTTTATTCATACAAGGACACAGGTGCAGCTGGTTTGCAACACAGAATGATCCTCCCAAGAACAGGAGATTATAATTGGACAGTTTCACAAGGTTAGTCACATACTCAGTTATGTGGACACACAAACAATTAACATTTTCCATTACAGAGTCTGAACATTTTCATTTCATTAAATCATCAGTGGGCTACAATGCAAATGTCAACAATGGAACAAATGCATCACATCCAAATATCACTTGATTATCTGTAGTGCTGGAGGAATGACACACCCAGATAAACACACAGTCAGAGTTTAAAAAAGGACCTTTTAAACACATGGAATCTGATCTACTCTATATTCAAATATTTATATATATTGTTATATATAAATATTGTCATGACGTGGCCCTTTGTAGGTACAGGTTCTGTTATCTCAGGTCGTGAATACCTAAACATATTGTCATGATGTGGCCTTTTCTGGGTATAGATTGTGGCCCAGGTTCTGTTATCTCAGGTCGTAAATTCCTGGCAGAGACTCTATCCCCCTTTTCATACAGAGAGAGACCACAGAGTGAACAAAGGAATTCACATGGCCGCACTCCTAAATCCCCAAAATGGCCAAATTAAACTATATGTCCACCTTTGAGAGTGTGGGAAGGGTCTGTGGACACTTAAGGGACAGTTATGTTGAGTGTGTTTCATTTGGTGACCTCAGAGAGGACAGGAAACACACATAACTATGTCTCTGAATGTGTACATTTCTCAATTATGGGGTTTGCATCTAATTATTGTATGAAATGAATGAGTAAAGATGCAACTATATATGAAATGTGATGTTAAACCTTTAATGTGAGAGATTTGTATTCCTTTAAAAAGTTTAACTAAGTCATTGGTCCGTCCCCGAGGGCACAGACATGATCTGGTGTCATGGAACCGCCTATCCTATTGTTACGAATAAAAGCCCCTCCTAAAAAAAATCCTCTTCAGACTGAGCAAACCAATCACAGCGTGAGCTGTGATTGCGAATAGTTTAGACAACGCATACCTCGGTGTAAGCTGAGGTGGCACATTTGAGTTCCAAGACTAGAAAACCATCCCACGTGGAGCATTGGCTACACGGCTGGAAATGGTTCAACTCTGAGACTATCAATTCCAACAGAGTAAGAGCATTGGTAGGTCTGTGGGGGCAGCTAGAAATGATGTAAACCTGGGATGCGAATGACGACAACCGCCGAAACAT
The DNA here is from genome assembly GCF_013265735.2 of Oncorhynchus mykiss. Lineage (NCBI taxonomy): Eukaryota > Metazoa > Chordata > Actinopteri > Salmoniformes > Salmonidae > Oncorhynchus > Oncorhynchus mykiss. The sequence goes on along the minus strand of NC_048581.1, from coordinate 5,598,238 downwards.
CTATTCTATGAGAACATTTCTGAATGGTAATCTGAGGTATCCATTCTAACCAAGAAAGACTTTGAACTTCAGGGAAACAGAAGGAGAGAGACTCAGATGAACTCTCCAGCAGACGGACTGGATTCCAACAGATCACAACGGCGTAAATATATATTGACTGCAATTATTCCTGAATGAGTGAGCATTCGTGTGCAAAGGATTAGCATTTAAAATAACATACAGTTGAAGTTGGAAGTTTACATACACTTAGTGGGGCAAAAAAAGTATTTAGTCAGCCACCAATTGTGCAAATTCACTTAAAAAGATGAGAGAGGCCTGTAATTTTCATCATAGGTACACTACAACTATGACAGACAAAATGAGAAGTCAAAAATCCAGAAATATTTATATATAAACAAGTAAACATTCTCTCCTGTGTGGATTCTCACATTTTTTTACGCTACTGATGAGTAAATGCCTTCCCCCCAGTCTGAACATTTGTAAGGCTTCTCCCCATGTGCGGTCTCATGTCTTCTTTCAGGTGTCCTAATTGGGTAAAAACGCATTGCACGCTGGGATCAGTGGTAAGATTTCTTCCCTGTGTGAATTCGCTCATGCACTTTCAGGTTTCCTGACTGGCTAAAACTCTTTCCACACTGAGCGCAAAGGAAAGGCTTCTCCCCTGTGTGTATTCGCAAATGATCTTTGAGGATACCAAACCGCATAAAACTCTTTCCACACTGGGAGCAATGGTGAGGCTTCACTCCTGTGTGTATCCTCTCATGTCTTTTCATGTTAAGTAAATGGTTAAAACTCTTTCCACAATGGGAGCAGTAGTAAGGCTTCTCCCCTGTGTGTATTCGCAAATGATCTTTGAGGATACCTAACTGCGTAAAACTCTTTCCACACTGGGAGCAATGGTGAGGCTTCACTCCTGTGTGTATCCTCTCATGTCTTTTCATGTTAAGTAAATGGTTAAAACTCTTTCCGCAATGGGAGCAGTGGTATGGCTTCTCCCCTGTGTGTATCCTCCCATGTCTTTTCATGTTTCCTAACTGGCTAAAACTATTTCCACACTGGCCACAATGGTATAGCTTCTCTCCTGAGTGTATTCGCTCATGAGCTTTCAGGCTTCCTAACAGGCTAAAACTCTTTCCACACTGGCCGCAATGGTATGGCTTCTCTCCTGTGTGTGTCCTCTCAGGTCTTTTCAGGCTTCCTAACTTGATCTGGGAGCAGAGGTGTTGTCTTGATGTTGTCTTTGGTTCCTCCAAGTTTGGTTTTCCTCCTGCCAAAGACAGTGTTTATATAAAAAGAGACCAGAATGAAACCTCCACTCTCCAATTTTGTGTAAATTTGTTTACATTGCTTTGCCAAGACAATCCATCCACGTGACAGGTGTAGCATATCAAAAAGCTGATTAAACAGCATTACACAGGTGTACCTTGTACTGGGCACAATAAAAAGCCACTCTAAAATGTACAGTTGTCACACAACACAATGCCACAGATGTCTCAAGTTTTGAGGGAGTGTGCAAATGGATTGGGGACTGCAGGAATATCCAGTGGAGCTGCTACCAGAGAATTTAATGTTGCATTCTCTACCATCAGCCGCCTCCAATGTCTTTTTAGAGAATTTGGAAGTCCGTCCAACAGGCCACACAACCGCAGATCAAGGCCCTCCACATTGTCTGAGATCAGCCACCCGGACAACTGATGAAACGGAGGAGTGTTTATCTCTGTAACAAAGCCCTTTTGTGGAGAAAACTAATTCTGATTCGCTGGGCATGGCTCCCAAGTGGGTGGGCTTACGCCCCAACAGACCCACCAATGGCTGCGCCCCTGCCCAGTCATGTGAAGTCCATAGATTAGGACCTAATAAATGTATTTACGTTGACTACTTTCCTAATTTGAACTGTAAATCATTGAAATTGTTGTTTTCATATCTGTTCAGTATATACATACAGTGGGGAGAACAAGTATTTGATACACTGCCGATTTTGCAGGTTTTCCTACTTACAAAGCACGTAGAGGTCAGTCATTTTTATCATAGGTACACTTCAACTGTGAGAGACGGAATCTAAAAATAAAAAAAATCCAGAAAATCACATTGTATGATTTTTAAGTAATTAATTTGCATTTTATTGCATGACATAAGTACTTGATCACCTACCAACCAGTAAGAATTCCAGCTCTCACAGACCTGTTAGTTTTTCTTTAAGAATCCCTCCTGTTCTCCACTCATTACCTGTATTAACTGCAGCTGTTTGAACTCGTTACCTGTATAAAAGACACCTGTCCACACACTCAATCACACAGACTCCAACCTCTCCACAATGGCCAAGACCAGAGAGGGTGTAAGGACATCATGGATAAAATTGTAGACCTGCAAAAGGCTGGGATGGGCTACAGGACAATAGGCAAGCAGCTTGGTGAGAAGGCAACAACTGTTGGAGCAATTATTAGAAAATAATTAGTAACACACTATGCCGTCATGGATTAAAATCCTGCAGCGCACGCAAGGTACTCCCTGCTCAAGCCAGCGCATGTCCAGGCCCGTTTCAAGTTTGCCAATGACCATCTGGATGATCCAGAGGAGGAATGGGAGAAGGTCCTGTGGTATGATGAGACAAAAATAGAGCTTTTTGGTCTAAACTCCACTCGCCGTGTTTGGAGGAAAAGAAGGATGAGTACAACCCCAAGAACACCATCACAACTGTGAAGCATGGAGGTGGAAACATCATTCTTTGGGGATGGATGGATGGGGCCATGTATCGCGAGATCTTGGCCAACAACCTCCTTCCCTCAGTAAGAGTATTGAAGATGGGTCGTGGCTGGGTCTTCCAGCATTACAACGACCCGAAACACACAGCCAGGGCAACTAAGGAGTGGCTCCGTAAGAAGCAACTCAAGGTCCAGGAGTGGCCTAGCCAGTCTCCAGACCTGAACCCAATAGAAAATCGTTGGAGCGAGCTGAAAGTCTGTATTGCCCAGCGAGAGCCCCGAAACCTGAAGGATCTGGAGAAGGTCTGTATGGAGTGGGCCAAAATCCCTGCTGCAGTGTGTGCAAACCTGGTCAAGAACTACAGGAAACATATGATCTCTGTAATTGCAAACAAAGGTTTCTGTACCAAATATTAAATTCTGCTTTTCTGATGTATCAAATACTTATGCCATGCAATAAAATGCAAATTAATTACTTACAAATAATCCAATGTGATTTCCTTGATTTTTGTTTTAGATTCCGTCTCTCACAGTTGAAGTGTACCTATGATAAAAAATTACAGACCTCTACATGCTTTGTAAGTAGGAAAACCTGCAAAATCGGCAGTGTGTCAAATACTTGTTCTCCCCACTGTATATAGAGAACCAGTCAAAGGTGGACACACCTACTCATTCAAGGGGTTTTCTTTATTTTTCAAAACTATTTTCTACATTATAGAATAATAGTGAAGACATCACAACTATGAAATAACACATATGGAATCATGTGTTAAACAAATCAAAATAAATTTTATATTTGAGATTCTTCAAAGTAGCCACCCTTTGTCTTGATGACAGCTTTGCACACTCTTGGCATTCTCTCAACCAGCTTCATGAGGTAGTCATCTGGAAAGCATTTCAATTAACAGGTGTGCCTTGTTTAAATATTCATTTGTGTTTTTCCTTCTTAGTGAGTTTGAGCCAATCAGTTGTCTTGTGACAAGTTAAAGGGGTATACAGAAGACAGCCCTATTTGGTAAAAGACCAAGTCCAAATGGCTCAAATAAGCAAAGAGAAACAACAGCCCATCATTACTTGAAGACATGGTCAGTCAATACCAAATATTTCAAGAACATTGAAAGTTTCTTTAAGCACAGTCGCAAAAAACATCAAAAGCTACGATGAAACTGGCTCTCATGAGGACCTCCACAGGAAAGGAAGACCCAGAGTTACCTCTGCTATGATGAAACTGGCTCTCATGAGGACCTCCACAGGAAAGGAAGACCCAGAGTTACCTCTGCTATGATGGAACTGGCTCTCATGAGGACCTCCACAGGAAAGGAAGACCCAGAGTTACCTCTGCTATGATGAAACTGGCTCTCATGAGGACCTCCACAGGAAAGGAAGACCCAGAGTTACCTCTGCTATGATGAAACTGGCTCTCATGAGGACCTCCACAGGAAAGGAAGACCCAGAGTTACCTCTGCTACGATGAAACTGGCTCTCATGAGGACCTCCACAGGAAAGGAAGACCCAGAGTTACCTCTGCTATGATGAAACTGGCTCTCATGAGGACCTTCACAGGAAAGGAAGACCCAGAGTTACCTCTGCTATGATGAAACTGGCTCTCATGAGGACCTCCACAGGAAAGGAAGACCCAGAGTTACCTCTGCTACGATGAAACTGGCTCTCATGAGGACCTCCACAGGAAAGGAAGACCCAGAGTTACCTCTGCTATGATGAAACTGGCTCTCATGAGGACCTCCACAGGAAAGGAAGACCCAGAGTTACCTCTGCTATGATGGAACTGGCTCTCATGAGGACCTCCACAGGAAAGGAAGACCCAGAGTTACCTCTGCTATGATGAAACTGGCTCTCATGAGGACCTCCACAGGAAAGGAAGACCCAGAGTTACCTCTGCTATGATGAAACTGGCTCTCATGAGGACCTCCACAGGAAAGGAAGACCCAGAGTTACCTCTGCTATGAGGAAACTGGCTCTCATGAGGACCTCCACAGGAAAGGAAGACCCAGAGTTACCTCTGCTATGATGAAACTGGCTCTCATGAGGACCTCCACAGGAAAGGAAGACCCAGAGTTACCTCTGCTATGATGAAACTGGCTCTCATGAGGACCTCCACAGGAAAGGAAGACCCAGAGTTACCTCTGCTATGATGAAACTGGCTCTCATGAGGACCTCCACAGGAAAGGAAGACCCAGAGTTACCTCTGCTATGATGAAACTGGCTCTCATGAGGACCTCCACAGGAAAGGAAGACCCAGAGTTACCTCTGCTATGATGGAACTGGCTCTCATGAGGGCCTCCACAGGAAAGGAAGACCCAGAGTTACCTCTGCTATGATGAAACTGGCTCTCATGAGGACCTCCACAGGGAAGGAAGACCCAGAGTTACCTCTGCTATGATGAAACTGGCTCTCATGAGGACCTTCACAGGAAAGGAAGACCCAGAGTTACCTCTGCTATGATGAAACTGGCCCTCATGAGGACCTCCACAGGAAAGGAAGACCCAGAGTTACCTCTGCTATGATGAAACTGGCTCTCATGAGGACCTCCACAGGAAAGGAAGACCCAGAGTTACCTCTGCTACGATGAAACTGATTTACAGAGTTCAATTAAGAGACACAACTCAACATCAACTGTTCAGAGGAGACTGTGTGAATCAAGAAGCATGAGCAATGGACCGGTGGAAATCTGTCCTTTGGTCTGATGAGTCCAAATTTGAGATTTCCGGTTCCAACCGACATGTCTGTGAGACGCAGAGTAGGTGAACGGATGATCTCCACATGTGTGTTTCCCACCGTGAAGCATTGATGAGCATTCATGAGTGATGGTGCTTTGCTGGTGACACTGTTTGTGATTTATTTAGAATTCAAGTCACACTTAACCAGCATCGCTACCACAGCATTCTGCAGCGATACACAATCCCATCTGGTTTGTGCTTAGTGGGACTATCATTTGTTTTTCAACAGGACAATGACCCAACCACAACCAGGCTGTGTAAGTGCTATTTGACCAAGAAGGAGAGTGATGGAGTGCTGCATCAGATGACCTGGCCTCCACAATCACCCGACCTCAACTCAAATTGAGATGGTTTGGGATGAGTTGGACCGCAGAGTGACGGAAAAGTAGCCAACACGTGCCCAGCATGTGGGAACTCCTTCATAACATCCATATACACCAGTCTATCTTCCTGTCAACTAACACAACTCTGCTGGTTGTCCTGGTAACAGATACCAGTGGACAGATCTATTTATTTGTTCAAACTGAACTACAGCACTTACTTTGATGAGTCAAATCTGATCCTTTCTTCTCTTCTCCTCCTCTCACAGTTCCACTCAGCCCTGTTGTTTTCCTGCAGTCCACCAGCAGCACAGACAACCTCTTCATACCCAGTAGTAAGGTGCTACCGGGAGAGGCACGATAGAGGGACTCCGGGAGGGCGGAAGGGCTAGCATTGTCCTGGTAACCATAAAGAGGGGACACAGACACATATCATTATGGATGCTGATGTCACTGTTGTCATAAAGTGCCTTACAGAAACCCAGACCCAGATAGAGCAAGCTGTATGCTAGACCAGACCAAGCTGTACCATCTGGTGTTCTGATCTGGAGAGACTCTTCTCTGTCTCGTCAGCATCAGGATGTTGTTGAGGCTCCCCAGAGGATCCACGATAGTCATGTCTCTCTCCTGTTTGAACGAGAACATCAAACAGATGGTGAACTTATTACCATCATCAATTATTACTGTCTATTACAGTCATAGGGTCTTATAAGTGGCATTAATATCTCTAAATTAATTGGGTGCCTTTTGTGTCCCTTTGATATTTTAAGTATACATTATGCTCCATTATTACATTTTAAAAGCCTGTTATATATAATTAAATCTCATTTAAAAGTCCCAAAAATATCTGTAGCAATGGCAGATTGACCCTTTAACAATTTATATAGTACTGAACATCACATTGAAGTGAAGAACTTAAGTAGAATGCCCCTTAAAACCACACATTAGTTCAACAACTGCATAGTTTGTGCCCCTGTTTTTAAGACAATACTCACTGGTGTTAATGAGATATTCTGTCTCCTCCTCTTTCACTCCCAAAACGTCTTCCTCCTTCACCTTTACTGAGATAGAACCTTTTAGAGAGGAAGAGGATGCTTTCTCTTCTTTCCCTATAACAGCCTCCTCTTCCTCCTTTTTCATTCTGAAAGGTTCTTTCTCTCCTTTCACTGTAATATCCTCCTCTTCGTCTTTCACGACAATGTTCAGCGGCAGAGCATCTTTCTCTCCTTTCACTGTACTATCCTCCTCTTCGTCTTTCGCGACAATGTTCAGCGCCAGAGCTTCTTTCTCCGGACAGCAGACATCCTCTTCTTCAGCAGGGGATGAGTAGTTAAATGAGCTCATGGTCAGGGATGTTAGCTAGCTAGTTAGCATTAGCGAATAGCCTAGTGCTAGGCTCAGTATCAATCTTTAACAAATTTGCAAATTGAACAAACACATTAGGTTCAAGTTAACGTCAACTGAAATGTGTTTTAAACACTGCGATTAGCTAATGCACATTAACATGGCCTAAAACGTCAATCTTTCAGTTTTATGTTGTCTAGCAAGCTATCGAGGTGGTTGAAAGAGTCCATTATACGTCACGCAAGAAGCATCACCTGAAAGACGCTCATCGCCATCTGCTGGCTGGAGTGGGTAACGCAGTTTGGAAACAATAGTTACTACACTTTTTGTATTGGAAAGAGCTACAACAGGTGTAGTAGACATTACCGTGAAATTCTTACTGACAAGCCCTTAACCAACAATGTAGTTAAAAAAATTAGAGGTAAGAAAATAAGTTACACAATAAAAAAATATACCGTGGCTACAGAGTCAATGAGGAGGCAATATACAGGGGGTACCAGCACAGAGTCAATGTGGAGACTATATACAGGGGGTACCGGTACAGAGTCAATGTGGAGGCTATATACAGGGGGTACCAGTACAGAGTCAATGTGGAGACTATATACAGGGGGTACCGGTACAGAGTCAATGTGGAGGCTATATACAGGGGGTACCAGTACAGAGTCAATGTGGAGGTTGTATACAGGGGGTACCAGTACAGAGACAATGTGGAGGTTGTATACAGGGGGTACCAGTACAGAGTCAATGTGGAGGTTGTATACAGGGGGTACCAGTACAGAGACAATGTGGAGGCTGTATACAGGGGGTACCGGTACAGTGTCAATGTGGAGGCTATATACAGGGGGTACCGGTACAGAGTCAATGTGGAGGCTATATACAGGAGGTACCAGTACAGAGTCAATGTGGAGGCCACATACAGAAGGTACCAGTACAGAGTCAATGTGGAGGCTATATACAGGGGGTACCAGTACAGAGTCAATGTGGAGGCTATATACAGGGGGTACCAGTACAGAGTCAATGTGGAGGCCACATACAGGAGGTACCAGTACAGAGTCAATGTGGAGGCTATATACAGGGGGTACCAGTACAGAGTCAATGTGGAGGCTATATACAGGGGGTACCAGTACAGAGTCAATGTGGAGGCTATATACAGGGGGTACCAGTACAGAGTCAATGTGGAGGCTATATACAGGGGGTACCGGTACAGAGTCAATGTGGAGGCTATATACAGGGGGTACCAGTACAGAGTCAATGTGGAGGCTATATACAGGGGGTACCAGTACAGAGTCAATGTGGAGGCTATATACAGGGGGTACCGGTACAGAGTCAATGTGGAGGCTATGTACAGGGGGTACCAGTATAGAGTCAATGTGGAGGCCACATACAGGAGGTACCAGTACAGAGTCAATGTGGAGGCCACATACAGGAGGTACCAGTACAGAGTCAATGTGGAGGCTATATACAGGGGGTACCGGTACAGATTCAATGTGGAGGCTATATACAGGAGGTACCAGTACAGAGTCAATGTGGAGGCTATATACAGGGGGTACCGGTACAGAGTCAATGTGGAGGCTATATACAGGGGGTACCAGTACAGAGTCAATGTGGAGGCTATATACAGGAGGTACCAGTACAGAGATAATGTGAAGGCTATATACAGGGGGTACCGGTACAGAGTCAATGTGGAGGCTATATTCAGGAGGTACCAGTACAGAGTCAATGTGGAGGCCACATACAGGAGGTACCAGTACAGAGTCAATGTGGAGGCTATATACAGGGGGTACCAGTACAGAGTCAATGTGGAGGCTATATACAGGGGGTACCAGTACAGAGTCAATGTGGAGGCTGTATACAGGGGGTACCGGTCCAGAGTCAATGTGGAGGTTATATACAGGGGGTACCAGTACAGAGTCAATGTGGAGGCTATATACAGGGGGTACCAGTACAGAGTCAATGTGGAGGCTATACACAGGGGGTACTAGTACAGAGTCAATGTGGGGGCTATATACAGGATGTACCAGTACAGAGTTAATGTGAAGGCTATATACAGGGGGTACCAGTACAGAGTCAATGTGGAGGCTATATACAGGAGGTACCAGTACAGGGTCAATGTGAAGGCTATATACAGGAGGTACCAGTACAGAGTCAATGTGGAGGCTATATATAGGAGGTACCAGTACAGGGTCAATGTGAAGGCTATATACAGGAGGTACCAGTACAGAGTCAATGTGGAGGCTATATATAGGGGGTACCAGTACAGGGTCAATGTGAAGGTTTGCTCGTGTTTCTTGGCCCAAGCTAGTCTCTTCTTCTTTTTGCTGTCCTTGAGTAGTGGTTTCTTTGCAGCAATTCGACCATGAAGGCCTGATTCACACAGTCTCCTCTGAACAGTTGATATTGAGATGTGTCTGTTCATTCAACTCTGTGAAGCATTTATTTGGGCAGCAATTTCTGAGGCTGGTAACTCTAATGAACTTATCCTCTGCAGCAGAAGTAACTCTGGGTCTCAATAAAATGCTAATTAATTACTTAAAAATCATTCAATGTGATTTTCTGGATTTTTGTTTTAGATTCCGTCTCTCATGGTTGAAGCCTGCTATAGACCACCCTCTGCCCCCAGCTGTGCTCTGGACACCATATGTGAACTGATTGCCCCCCATCTATCTTCAGAGCTCGTGCTGCTAGGCGACCTAAACTGGAACATGCTTAACACCCCAGCCACCCTACAATCGAAACTTGATGCCCTCAATCTCACACAAATTATCAATGAACCTACCAGGTACCTCCCCAAAGCCGGAAACACGGGCACCCTCATAGATATCATCCTAACCAACTTGCCCTCTAAATACACCTCTGCTGTTATCAACCAAGATCTCAGCGATCACTGCCTCATTGCCTGCATCCGTAATGGGTCAGCGGTCAAACGACCTCCACTCATCACTGTCCAACGCTCCCTGAAACACTTCAGCGAGCAGGCCTTTCTAATCGACCTGGCCGGGGTATCCTGGAAGGATATTGATCTCATCCCGTCAGTAGAGGATGCCTGGGTATTTTTTTTAAATGCCTTCCTAACCATCTTAAATAAGCATGCCCCATTCAAGAAATTTAGAACCAGGAACAGATATAGCCCTTGGTTCTCCCCAGACCTGACTGCCCTTAACCAACACAAAAACATCCTATGGCGTTCTGCATTAGCATCGAACAGCCCCCGTGATATGCAGCTGTTCAGGGAAGCTAGAAACCATTATACACAGGCAGTTAGAAAAGCCAAGGTTAGCTTTTTCAAGCAGAAATTTGCTTCCTGCAACACTAACTCAAAAAAGTTCTGGAACACTGTAAAGTCCATGGAGAATAAGAACACCTCCTCCCTGCTGCCCACTGCACTGAAGATAGGAAACACTGTCACCACTGATAAATCCACCATAATTGAGAATTTCAATAAGCATTTTTCTATGGCTGGCCATGCTTTCCACCTGGCTACTCCTACCCCGGTCAACAGCACTGCACCCCCCACAGCAACTCGCCCAAGCCTTCCCCATTTCTCTTTCTCCCAAATCCAGTCAGCTGATGTTCTGACAGAGCGGCAAAATCTGGACCCCTACAAATCAACCCGGGCTAGACAATCTGGACCCTTTCTTTCTAAAATTATCTGCCGAAATTGTTGCCACCCCTATTACTAGCCTGTTCAACCTCTCTTTCGTGTCGTCTGACATTCCCAAAGATTGGAAAGTAGCTGCGGTCATCCCCCTCTTCAAAGGGGGGGACACTCTTGACCCAAACTGCTACAGACCTATATCTATCCTACCTTGCCTTTCTAAGGTCTTTGAAAGCAAAGTCAACCAACAGATTACCGACCATTTCGAATCTCACCATACCTTCTCTGCTATGCAATCTGGTTTCAGAGCTGGTCATGGGTGCACCTCAGCCACGCTCAAGATCCTAAACGATATCTTAACCGCCATCGATAAGAAACATTACTGTGCAGCCGTATTCATTGATCTGGCCAAGGCTTTCAACTCTGTCAATCACCACATCCTCATCGGCAGACTCAACAGCCTTGGTTTCTCAAATGATTGCCTCGCCTGGTTCACCAACTAATTCTCTGATAGAGTTCAATGTGTAAAATCTGAGGGTCTGCTGTCCGGACCTCTGGCAGTCTCTATGGGGGTGCCACAGGGTTCAATTGTTGGACCGACTCTCTTCTCTGTATACATCAATGATGTCGCTCTTGCTGCTGGTGAGTCTCTGATCCACCTCTACGCAGACAACATCATTCTGTATACTTCTGGCCCTTCTTAGGACACTGTGTTAACAACCCTCCAGGCAAGCTTCAATGCCATACAACTCTCCTTCCGTGGCCTCCAATTGCTCTTAAATACAAGTAAAACTAAATGCATGCTCTTCAACCGATCGCTGCCTGCACCTGCCCGCCTGTCCAACATCACTACTCTGGACGGCTCTGACTTAGAATACGTGGACAATTACAAATACCTAGGTGTCTGGTTAGACTGTAAACTCTCCTTCCAGACCCACATCAAACATCTCCAATCCAGAGTTAAATCTAGAATTGGCTTCCTATTTCGCAACAAAGCATCCTTCACTCATGCTGCCAAACATACCCTTGTAAAACTGACCATCCTACCAATCCTCGACTTCGGTGATGTCATTTACAAAATAGCCTCCAATACCCTACTCAACTAATTGGATGCAGTCTATCACAGTGCAATCCGTTTTGTCACCAAAGCCCCATATACTACCCACCATTGCGACCTGTACGCTCTCGTTGGCTGGCCCTCGCTTCATACTCGTCGCCAAACCCACTGGCTCCATGTCATCTACAAGACCCTGCTAGGTAAAGTCCCCCCTTATCTCAGCTCGCTGGTCACCATAGCATCACCCAACTGTAGCATGCCCTCCAGCAGGTATATCTCTCTGGTCACCCCCAAAACCAATTCTTTCTTTGGCTGCCTCTCCTTCCAGTTCTCTGCTACCAATGACTGGAACGAACTACAAAAATCTCTGAAACTGGAAACACTTATCTCCCTCACTAGCTTTAAGCACCAACTGTCAGAGCAGCTCACAGATTACTGCACCTGTACATAGCCCACCTATAATTTAAGCCCAAACAACAACCTCTTTCCCTACTGTATTTATTTTATTTATTTTGCTCCTTTGCACCCCATTATTTTTATTTCTACTTTGCACATTCTTCCACTGCAAATCTACCATTCCAGTGTTTTACTTGCTATATTGTATTTACTTCGCCACCATGGCCTTTTTTTTGCCTTCACCTCCCTTATCTCACCTCATTTGCTCACATCGTATATAGACTTGTTTATACTGTATTATTGACTGTATGTTTGTTTTACTCCATGTGTAACTCTGTGTCGTTGTATGTGTCGAACTGCTTTGCTTTATCTTGGCCAGGTCACAATTGTAAATGAGAACTTGTTCTCAACTTACCTACCTGGTTAAATAAAGGTGTTCTCAACTTGCCTACCTGGTTAAATAAAGGTGAAATAAATAAATTTAAAAAAAGTGTATCTATGATAAAAAATGACAGATTTCTACATGCTTTGTAAGTAGGAAACACTGGCGATTTGGCAGGCTATCAAATACTTGTTCTCCCCACTGTATAGCCATATTATAAAGTATGAAAAGGCTTGTTCGTTCACATGTCATGAATTCACTATGACATGATATTTGTATACGTTTTTTTTAAAACTTTTATTATGTAATAGATCATATGGGTTGAAAAGTGTTTTATTAGAAAAGTATGAAAATCAAATTAAATATTATTATTCATGTGCCGAATACAACCGGTGTAGACCTTGGTGAAATGCTTACTTACAAGCCCTTCACCAACAATGCAGTTAAGAAAAATACTTGTAAAGTACAAAAAAAGTCCCTCTGACACCGCCTGGTATAGAAGTCCTGAGTGGCAGGAAGCTTGGCCCTAGTGATGTACTGGGCCGTACGCACTGCCCTCTGTAGTGCCTTGCGGTCAGAGGCCGAGCAGTTGCCAAACCAGGCAGTGATGCAATCAGTCAGGATGCTCTCGATGGTGCAGCTGTAGAACGTTTTGAGGATCTGAGGACCCATGACAAATCTTTTCAGTATCCTGAGGGGGAATAGGTTTTGTCATGCCCTCTTCACGACTGTCTTGGTGTGCTTGGACCATGATAGTTTGTTGGTGATGCGGACACCAAGGAACTTGAAACTCTCAACCTGCTCCACTACAGCTCTGTCAATGAGAATGGGGCGTGCTTGGTCCTCCTTTTCCTGTAGTCCACAATCATCTCCTTTATCTTGATCACATTGAGGGAATGGTTGCTGTCCTGGCACCACACGACCAGGTCTCTGACCTCCTCCCTGTAGGCTTTGTTGTTGTTGTCAGTGATCAGGCCTGATGACACTGTTCAATGATGGCGTTGGAGTCGTGTCTGGCCATGCAGTCATGAGTGAACAGGGAGTACAGGAAGGGGCTGAGCATGCACCCCTGAGGGGCTCCCCGTGATGAGGATCAGCGTGGCAGATGTGTTGTTACTTACTCTTACCACCTGGGGATCAAGAAGTCCAGGATCCAGTTGCAGAGGGAGATGTTTAGTCCCAGGTTCCTAAGCTTAAAGATGAGCTTTGAAGGCACTATGGTGTTGAAAGCGGAGCTGTAGTCAATGAATAGCATTCTCACTTTTTTTCATCTAGGCAAGTCAGTTAAAGAACAAATTCTTATTTACAATGACAGCCTATGAAAGTTTTTCAGATCTTACAGTTGTCTGCGCCAGACCCTAGCGTGAGAGAAAAGAGCGCTTCCCCTTAGTTAAATGGGGGCTATACATTTTCAAAATTAACACCTACATTTTAACACACGTTATAATTCAACATTTTTTTTACTATTTCTTCCAGATATAGGTGTCCTGTTAGCCCTGAACATTATCCGTTTCCAATTCCCCATCGCAAAGTCTTTTCCGCGCTCCGTCAAAGCTCTGTCCACTTTCCATCCAGGGAAAGATCCGCCTTCGACTTTGTTGTTCCTGGGTATGTCTCAACGATAACCGCGGCCATCGCCGTAATTGTTCCCGATTTTCGAAAAGACTGTCCAGCTTATTCATCAGTGTTCTGAAAATATGGTAATCGCGCCATTTAAAACTGAACATTATTTGAAAAAAATGTACATCCTTGCATGCTTTGGAAGATACATATGAACTGACCGTTTTCGAAGCATTTGCACTATCAAATTGTTCACATGCTAAAATCGTCACTCTGGAGTCCGGGGTATACGCCATTGAAGGGCCATTAGATCACTTCGGCCACAGACCTGTTCTTCCAACGCATATCCGGGCAACCTTGAAGCACTCAGGGAGCGTTCCATTTGACACAGCGCTAGTCTTATTTTAAGCCATTCTCTCATCCTTAGCGCTGGAGAAAAACTCTCGGGTTCTGCCCGATAAAAGGGTTGGGACACGCTGTCTGTGAATATCTTAACCGTAGATTCCTCCGGGCTGAATATGTAAGACATATGACCCTCGCTTGTACACAAAAATCCTTTAAAACATTCGGGAGCCTCACGCAAAACATCATCCAGGCTTTTGTCGTTGGATTCATGACATGAGCTGCAAAGCACTCCGATAATTGCCCTTGTAGACATATTTTAGATGTTTAATATTCAGGTCTTTATTTTAAAAAATGCTTGTTCTGGACATTTATAAGGCATATGCCACAGCCCAGGACATTCCTGCTTCATCAGATAACAAACATAAGGGCGATAAAACTGGGGGGTGGGGGGGTCATACCCTGTCCACAACTTCAAACACAACCCCCCCAGTTCAACCAGGCCCCTAGACATCAATCACCAGGACTACTTCAAAGGATGACATATAGCTATGAAATAACACACACCCCCTAACACGTGACCACTGGAACAGGGGGGACGGGGCGGGGGCACATATTCGGACATGCACAGGTCATCAATCAATCACTTTGCCGCGTGCCTCTACTTTAATCTCTCTCTCTGCTCAACAACACTGACTGTGAATCAATCTGGTTGATTCTTTGCTCAACAACACTGACTGTGAATCAATCTGGTTGATTCTCTGGTTGATTCTCTGCTCAACAACATGGACTGTGAATCAATCTGGTTGATTCTCTGCTCAACAACACTGACTGTGAATCAATCTGGTTGATTCTCTGGTTGATTCTCTGCTCAACAACACTGACTGTGAATCAATCTGGTTGATTCTCTGCTCAACAACACTGATCGCGTCAAACTTTGCTGTGTGTCCAGGCTGTCACTTCTGTCATCAGCTACTAACACCAGTGCTGCACCTTTGTCCTTGTCCCTGGATGACGTCTTCCTGCTCCCTCTTCCATAGTGAGAACACTGATGGCTCAACATGGTTTTCTGAGAGACTGGATGAAGGCATCCTGCTCCCTCTTCCATAGTGGGAACACTGCTGGCTCAACATGGGCTTCCTGGTTATGAAAGAAAGTGTGATGGTCAATGGTAGCCACTCTCATTGTTTGAAGCAGTTGCAGTCTTTGTTGGCATGTATCCAGACCCCAGAATGGTAGTAGAAAGGAGCCTGTTCCCCACATTGCTTCCTCACAATCATTGGCTGCCTCGACCACTCCCCCACCTGACCACAGGACCAGTATTGCTGACTGATCTTCATTCCTACCGCCCTCATCACCACCCCTGAAGTCTCTTCACTGTCTGATCTTCATTCCCACAGCCTTCATCACCACCCCTGGAGTCTCTGCACAGAGTAAGTGAAGATAGTATAAGAAACCTCTCCCATTCTACTTGTCTATTATCTTTGTTTAGAAATAGTCATTTGTGTGACCTACTGATTTTCCCTACAATTTATTTTAAGGATTTAGAAATATAGAAATGGTAGAACCGGAAACTAATATAAAAGGTGTGTACAGCAGTAGTTATATAGGATGATACTGGGCGGAGGCCGGCTAGAGGTGACTATTTAACAGTCTGATGACCTGGAGATAGACCACACATTAAGTATTGTGGTGGCAGCATCATGTTATGGGTATGCTTGTCACTGGCAGGGACTGGAGAGTTTATCAGGATCAAAATAAATATGAAAGGAGCAAAGTGTAGACTTTGTATAGGCACTGTACAGCCTTAACTGTGGAGTGACCCCATAAAATGGGATATCAGCCAACTCAGTGACAACCACAGAACACAACTATGTATAGTTTACACAAATATGAGTCTCTTAGCTCTTTTTGCAGGACTTTGACTGTGATACATCACCCTCCATAACCAACCTATTGTGTGTATTGAACATTCATATTGAACAGCCTTACCTATAGAGTAGCACCACCACCCATCAGCCCATTCTCTTCTTGATGTCAAAGCTGCATTGTATTGCTGCTATAGGAGTTTATGATTAATAATCCTATTTACTTCAAGCCCCACTAAGATGTCACCATACTATTCATTTAAAGCCCCTCTGTCAGATATACATCATCAGAGTGGGAAACCAACTGACATGGAAACAATGGAGCAAATGTATCACTATCAGAGGGGTGAATTATGACATCAGATAGAACTACTCAGACATTCCAAATATCACTTGATTATCGAGGGGTGAATTATGACATCAGATAGAACTACTCAGACATTCCAAATATCACTTGATTATCGAGGGGTGTATTATGACATCATATAGAACTACTCAGACATTCCAAATCAGGCTTCATCCACATCATGAAGGTGGATATTGATCCAACCATTTCAAAAGTAATGACCGGGCTGACGAAAACAGGATATGCCTGAATATTTTTATAAATGCTGACAGACGATATGTTAGTTTGTCTGACATGGTTGGGTCTTTTTGTGCCAGTATAAACGTTTTAGTGAGAAATGGCGATGGAAACTCCTTTATGTACAAATATTTATATATCAATGATGACTAATTATGTATACATTTCAATCAGGACTGACTAATCAGAATACTAGCGTGTTACTGTATATGTACTAACCCGAATACTATTATGTTACTGTATATGTACTAATCAGAATACTATTCTGTATATGTATGAGTTTTCTTTCTTGATCCCAGTACTGAAAATAATGTGTGTGTGAATGTGGTCAAGAGTTTAGAACAATGACGGTCTGTTCCTTGGTACAAATGAATGAACTATATCTCCAAACTGACTAGAATGCTTATCTACACTAGCTGACCTTGGCTCAAGGCCTTGGCTCAAGGCGAGGAGGGAAAGCTTGAGAACTATAGAGCCTTTCTACCAGTGTCAAGAAGAGACGGAACATTTAGAAAACGCTGACGTCATTTTCCGTTTATAACCTGTGGTAAAATGTGTACTCAGTACTCTCTTGAATAAACTCTGCTGTCTGATTTTAAGACTGGGCTCTGTCTATCATTATAGAATAAGGGAATTACAATTCCTTATGAATTGACAGAGTGTTTAATTTTAATTGGGTATTAAAACAGAGAGCAATTTAATTCCTTCAACAAATAACCCTCATGTCTTAGTTAACTTGGAGTCACGTGATGATATGTTGTGTGGTCCTCCCACTATGACTTGGAAAACCATGTCGTTTATTAGGCTACAGATGAAATAAGTTATGAACTTCACAGGGTGGTGAAACTACATGTGATGAGCTTGATGCTCCTTTCCAATACGTTTTGAGGGTCTTAATCTGGTGACATGATGACCGATGCTTGGTTGCCATTTGACAAATAAAATAATTGCTCTCACCCATGATAATCTCATCAATCGGGTAACCACGTTTATTCAACCAGTGGGAGGTTTGTAATTGCCCCCAGGAAAGTCGAAAGAGGAACTCTTCATTGAGACAATGATAAACAGCAATCTGTGGGAGAGTTGTGGTGGATATTATAAAATAAGGATGTGCTGGAGTCCAAGTCAAACCAAGATTCTTTATTTCTGAGGTCAAATCAAATGACATTTTATTTGTCACATACACATGGTTAGCAGATGTTAGTGCGAGTGTAGCGAAATGCTTGTGCTTCTAGTTCCGACAATGCAGTAATAACCAACAAGTAATCTAGCTAACAATTCCAAAACTACTACCTTATAGACACAAGTGTAAGGGGATATGTACATAAAGATATATGAATGAGTGATGGTACAGAGCGGCATAGGCAAGATACAGTAGATGGTATTGAGTGCAGTATATACATATGAGATGAGTATGTAAACAAAGTGGCATAGTTAGTGGCTAGTGATACATGTATTACATAAAGATGCAGTAGATGATATAGAGTACAGTATATACGTATATATATGAGATGAATAATGTAGGGTATGTAAACCTTATATTAGGTAGCCTTGTTTAAAGTGGCTAGTGATATATTTTACATAATTTCCCATCAATTCCCATTATTAAAGTGGCTGGAGTTGAGTCAGTGTGTTGGCAGCAGCCACTCAATGTTAGTGGTGGCTGTTTAACAGTCTGATGGCCTTGAGATAGAAGCTGTTTTTCAGTCTCTCGGTCCCAGCTTTGATGCACCTGTACTGACCTCGCCTTCTGGATGATAGCGGGGTGAACAGGCAGTGGCTCGGGTGGTTGTTGTCCTTGATGATCTTTATGGCCTTCCTGTGACATCGGGTGGTGTAGGTGTCTTGGAGGGCAGGTAGTTTGCCCCCGGTGATGCGTTGTGCAGACCTCACTACCCTCTGGAGAGCCTTACGGTTGTGGGCGGAGCAGTTGCCGTACCAGGCGGTGATACAGCCCGACAGGATGCTCTCGATTGTGCATCTGTAGAAGTTTGTGAGTGCTTTTGGTGACAGGCCGAATTTCTTCAGCCTCCTGAGGTTGAAGAGGCGCTGTTGCGCCTTCTTCATGATGCTGTCTGTGTGGGTGGACCAATTCAGTTTGTCTGTGATGTGTATGCCGAGGAACATAAAACTTACTACCCTCTCCACTACTGTTCCATCGATGTGGATAGGGGGGTGTTCCCCCTGCTGTTTCCTGAAGTCCACAATCATCTCCTTAGTTTTGTAGGTCAAATATATGTTTGAGTATACCCTGTACCATTTAATTTCATATGGTAAAGACAGGTAAACACATTGTCAGTCAACAATATAAGACAATGGGAGCACTGTGTATGTTCTCTGATGAATTTTAAGCCAATGTGATGTGAAATATCAATATACACGCTAAGAGAAGTAATTTCTCTCTCCGGTGTGGATTCTCTAATGACGTTTAAATGACTGTTATGAGTACTATGTTTTCCCACAGTCTGAGCTTTTCTAAGCCTTCTCCTCTGTGTGCAGTCTAATGTGTTCTTTCAGGCTTCCTAAATGGGCAAAAGCTTTGCACCCTGGGAGGAGTGGTAAGGCTTCTGCCCTGTGTGTATTCTCTCATGTCGTTTCAGCGTCCCTGAATTGTTGAAACACTTTCCACACTGGGAGCAGTGGTAAGGCTTTTCCCCTGTGTGTATTCTCTCATGTTGTTTCAGGTATCCTATCTGGCTGAAGAACTTTCCACATTGGGAGCAGTGGTAAGGCTTCTCTCCTGTGTGTATTCTCTCATGCCGTTTCAGCTTTCCTGAATGGTTGAAACGCTTTCCACACTGGGAGCAGTGGTAAGGCTTCTCTCCCGTGTGTATTCTCTCGTGTTGTTTCAGCTCCCCCGACTGGTTGAAACACTTTCCACATTGGGAGCAGTGGTAAGGCTTCTCTCCTGTGTGTATTCTCTCATGCCGATTCAGCTTCCCTGAATGGTTGAAACGCTTTCCACACTGGGAGCAGTGGTAAGGCTTCTCCCCTGTGTGTATTCTCTCGTGTTGGTTCAGGAATGCTTTCCGGCTGAAACTCTTTCCACACTGGGAGCAGTGGTAAGGCTTCTCTCCTGTGTGTATTCTCTCGTGTTGTTTCAGCTCCACCGAACGGACGAAACGCTTTCCACATTGGGAGCAGTGGTAAGGCTTCTCTCCTGTGTGTATTCTCTCATGCAGTTTCAGGTTTCCTCTCTGGTTGAAACCCTTTCCACACTGGTAGCAGTGGTAAGGCTTCTCCCCTGTGTGTATTCTCTCATGCTGTTTCAGCACCTCCAAATGGACGAAACACTTTCCACAATGGGAGCAGTGGTAAGGCTTCTCTCCTGTGTGTATTCTCTCATGTAGTTTCAGCTCCCCCGACTGGTTGAAACACTTTCCACATTGGGAGCAGTGGTAAGGCTTCTCTCCTGTGTGTATTCTCTCATGAGCTTTCAGGTTTGCTTTCCGATTGAAACTCTTTCCACACTGGGAGCAGTGGTAAGGCTTCTCTCCTGTGTGTATTCTCTCATGTTGTTTCAGGTTTACTCTCTGGTTGAAACACTTTCCACATTGGGAGCAGTGGTAAGGCTTCTCTCCTGTGTGTATTCTCTCATGTTGTTTCAGCTCCCCCGACTGGTTGAAACACTTTCCACATTGGGAGCAGTGGTAAGGCTTCTCTCCTGTGTGTATTCTCTCATGAGCTTTCAGGTGTGCTTTCTGGTGAAAACTCTTTCCACACTGGGAGCAGTGGTAAGGCTTCTCCCCTGTGTGCATTTTCTCATGTTGTTTCAGGTCCCATAACCGGTTACAACTCTTTCCACAGTGGGAGCAGTGGTGTCGTCTTGCTAGTTTGGACGTCCCTGGCTCTGGTTCCTCCGAGTCTGGCCTTTCTCCTGCCAAAGACAGTGTTATTTTTAAATAGAGACCCGAATGAAACCACATGATAAAACAACCTTGCTACGAGGGTAAATCCTAAATCAGATCTCTCAATAACCCGAGGCCAGTTTTAAAAAATCTTAGTGTGATTTTAAAACAAATGTAGAGCTTCCTGGTAATTACTGATATGTTTAAATTACTTATTTTATTCATCCTGTTTTAAAAGTCAGAACACAAAAACCTGGACAGTTCTAGGACACCGAAGACACAGACGTCACTGGATTCCAATTGAACAGGTGGTTCTAAATATATAACATTCATAGCTGTATGATACAGAATGTGACCTACACACTTCCTTAAACATAAAATAACTAAAGAAGTAATTTTGTGTGGAGGTCCAAAACTTGTTTTTACGTCGAAGATACAAAGCACATCAGTAACATCTCCCCGTTGTTGAAAGGGTTCGACACATGCTGTTTAAATGGACCAATTTCTTAGTTAGACATTCACAGATTTTCAACATTTTGATTATCGCTGATGTCATATTTTGGGTAAATGTTCCTAAAACTGATAGTAACAACAAAAAACAAAAATATAAACGCAACATGTAAAGTGTTGGATGTTTCATGAGCATCACTGTTAGTCAACATTTATTCTTTGCCAAGATAATCCATCCACCTGACAGGTGTGGCATATCAAGAAGCTGATTGAACAGCTTGCTTATTACACAGGTGCACCTTGTGCTGGGGATAATAAAAGGCTACTCGAAAATGTGCAGTTTGTTCACACAACAATGCCACAGGTCTCTGAGGGAGCGGGCAATTGGCATGCTGATTGCAGGAATGTCCACTGGAGCTGTTAGGAAATGTAATGTACAGTACCAGTCAAAAGGTTGGACTTACCTACTCATTCAAGGGTTTTTCTTTATTTTTACTATTTTCTACATTGTAGAATAATAAAGACATCAAAATGATTAAAAAACACATGGAATCATGTAGTAACCACAAGTATTAAATCAAAATATATATTTTATTCTTCAAAAGTTGCCACCCTTGCTTTCTCTCAACCAGCTTCACCTGGAATCCTTTTCCAACAGTCTTGTAGGCATTCCCACATATGTTGAGAACTTGTAGGCCGCTTTCCCTTCACCTCTGCGATCCAACTCATCCCAAACCATCTTGATTTGGTTGAGGTCGGGGGATTGTGTAGGCCAGGTCATCTGATGCAGCACTCCATCACTCTCCTACTTAATCAAATAGCTCTTACACAACCTGGAGGTGTGTTGGGTCATTGTCCTGTTGAAAAACAAATGACAGTGGGACTAATCCCAAACCAGATGGGATGGCATATCGCTGCAGAATGCTGTGGTAGTCATGCTGGTTAAGTGTGACTTGAATAAATAAATCACTGACATTGTCAATAGCAAAGCACCCGCACACCATCACATCTCCTCCTCCATGCTTCACGGTGGGAACCACACATGCAGAGATAATCTGTTCATCTACTCCTCGTCTCACAAAGACATGACGCTCGGAACCAAAAATCTCACATTAAGACTCATCAGACCCAAGGACAGATATCCACCGGTCTAATGTCCATTGCTCATGTTTCTTGGCCCAAGCAAGTCTCTTCTTCTTATTGGTGTCCTTTAGTAGTGGTTTCCTTGCAGAAATTTGACCATGAAGGCCTGATTCACGCAGTCTCCTCTGAACCGATGATGTTGAGATGTGTCTGTTACTTGAACTTTGTGAAGCATTTATTTGGGCTGCAATTTCTACGGCTGGTAACTCTAATGAACTTATGCATCAGAAGTAACTCTGGATCTTCCATTCTTGTGGTGGTCCTTAAAGTAATGATGGACTGTTGTTTCTCTTTGCTTATTTGAGCTGTTCAAGACATAATATGGACTTTGTCTTTTACCCAATAGGGCTATCTTCTGTATACCACCCCTACCTTGTCACAACACAACTGATTGGCTCAAACACATTAAAACCGGTTATGGCACATTAACTCTTGAAACTAGGGGGCACCTTTAAGACTCCATAATGTTTCATCATTAGATGCTACAGTCCTCCTTTAAGACTCCATAATGTTTCATCATTAGATGCTACAGTCCTCCTTTAAGACTCCATAATGTTTCATCATTAGATGCTACAGTCCTCCTTTAAGACTCCATAATGTTTCATCATTAGATGCTACAGTCCTCCTTTAAGACTCCATAATGTTTCATCATTAGATGGTACAGTCCTCCTTTAAGACTCCATAATGTTTCATCATTAGATGCTACAGTCCTCCTTTAAGACTCCATAATGTTTCATCATTAGATGCTACAGTCCTCCTTTAAGACTCCATAATGTTTCATCATTAGATGCTACAGTCCTCCTTTAAGACTCCATAATGTTTCATCATTAGATGGTACAGTCCTCCTTTAAGACTCCATAATGTTTCATCATTAGATGCTACAGTCCTCCCTTAAGACTCCATAATGTTTCATCATTAGATGCTACAGTCCTCCTTTAAGACTCCATAATGTTTCATCATTAGATGCTACAGTCCTCCTTTAAGACTCCATAATGTTTCATCATTAGATGCTACAGTCCTCCTTTAAGACTCCATAATGTTTCATCATTAGATGTTACAGTCCTCCTTTAAGTCTCCATCATGTTTAGAATGTGTCTGGAAGCGCTACTCTATCTATTCTACTCTCATCCTTTAGGTTTTAATAATATTTAATAACTAGGGTTAATACCTACCTGGCGCCCCAACAAAATCTTCATATTTACCCCCCTCTATCAATCCTGCTACAGAATTAGCGTAGTAGGCCATGTAACTTAAGGTAATCAGAAATATTTAGGACTAACTTATTCCTTGCCACCCATTCTGAAACTAACTGCAGCTCTATGTTAAATGTTGCAGTCATTTCAGTCGCTGTAGTAGCTGACGTGTATAGTATTGAGTCATCCGCATACATGCATAGACACACGGGCTTTACTTAAATGTCACTGGCATGTTGTTGGTAAAGATTGAAAAAAGAAGGTGCCAAAGAGCTGCCCTGGGGAATTCCTGATTCTGCCTTGATTTTGTTGTACAGGCTTCCATTAAAGAACACTGTGTTCTGTCAGACAGGTAGCTCTGGGGCGGCAGGTAGCCTAGTGGTTAGAGCGGTAGGCCAGTAACCGAGAGATTGCTGGATTGAATCCCCGAGTTGACAAGGTAAAACTCTGTCGTTCTGCCCCTGAACAAGGCAGTCCTAGGCCGTCATTGAAAAAAATAATTTGTTCTTAACTGACTTGCCTAGTTAAATTAAGGTTACATTTTAAAATAAAAACTCTTTATCCACAATATAGCAGGGGGTGTAAAAGCCATACGTTTTTTTCAGCAGCAGACTACGATCAATAATGTCAAAAGCCACACTGAGTCAAACAAAACAGCCCCAACAATATTTTTATCATCAATTTCTCTCAGCCAATCAGTCATTAAGTAAGTGCTGTGCTTGTTGAATGAACTTCCCTATAAGCTAAAAGTCTATATTTGTTTACTGTAAAATAGCATTGTATCTGGTCAAACACCATTTTTTAGGGTTGGTAACAGGCTGATTGGTCGGCTATTTAAGCCAGTAAAGGGAGCTTTACTATTCTTGGGGAGTGGAATGACTTTAGCTTCCCTCCAAGCCTGAGGGAACACACTTTCTAGTGGGCTTAAATTTAAGATAATGCTAATAGAACTGGCAATATCGGCCACTATTATCCTCAATCATTTTCCACCCACGTTGTCAGACACCAGTAACATGTCATTGTTGATTTTTTTCCCAAAATTGCATCAAAGGAGTTCCAAAGCTTTTTACAATCATTCTTCGTGTAATTCATAGTGTAGTTTCTACGTTTTACTCAGTTTAGTCACATGATTTCTCAATTTGCAATAGGTTTGCCAATCAGTTATTCAGCCAGACCTATATGCCATCTCTTTTGCCTCCCTCTTCATCATACCATTTTTAAATTCCTCATCAATCCACGTGGTTTTAACAGTTTTTACAGTCATTTTCTTAATGGGTGCTGCTTATTAGTAACTGGGATAAGCAATTTCATAAACGTGTCAAGGGCAGCGTCTGGTTGCTCGTCATTACACACCACGGACCAACAAATATTGTTTCCATTGTTGGAATCGGCAAAACATGGAGACATTAAAGAAGTGATAGGAAGTGAAAGAGACTGGGTGTTATGTCAGAAGTTAATGGTTCTCTGAAGAAAGACAGGTGGCTTCGGAATGTGTTGGGTGGACGAGAGGAGAGCAAAGTGTGAAACAGGGGAGACGAACATCTGTGGATTAGATGAAGGAGGGGTTGAGGTCAGGACAGATTCTCATCAGGGAGATAAAGGTCTGGTATCCTGTTACTCTCTTCCTGTGGAACCATAAGATGTAAGGATTGGAGAGAAGGAGTGTCTTAAGTGAGACATATATCTGGATGGAACAAATGTTGGGTTGTCTGAATTACAGATGTACAGAACCTTTGGGAATAATTAAACTTGGTTAAAGCTTCTCTAGTGTCCGTGAGTTATTTACTGTGAAAAAAAACAACGTAATAACATCAACAACATAGGAATCACCACAAACAATTGTATGACCTCTTATATAGAACATTAGGCCCAGCCTTTTGGAACTTTGGTTGTCCTAGATATGACTACTATATTGTGATCACAACATCCGATGAATTTGGATACTGCTTTCAAACACATTTCTGCAGCAATAGTAAAGATATGATCAAAATATGTTGATTCAATTTCTGTACCGTTTGTAACTACCCTGGTAGGTTGATTGATAAACTGAACCAAGTTTATGGAATGTTTTTGTAAAACAAGCACCTTACATTAGGTCATCTTGAAACTTTCCCTCTAAAGCTAACTTTCATCAAGGTTTTATATGGTCTATTGGTTTCTCTCTAAATCTAACTTTCATCAAGGTTTTATATGGTCTATCGGTTTCTCTCTTTTCATTGGCCGAATCCTTTTTCAGTGTTATGATATTCATTACATCCATATACACTACTCTATCTTCCTGTCAACTAACAGAACTCTGCTGGTTGTCCTGGTAACAGATACCAGTGGGCAGATCTATTTATTTGTTCAAACTGAACTACAGCACTTACTTTGATGTGTCAAATCTGATCCTTTCTTCTCTTCTCCTCCTCTCACAGTTCCACTCAGCCCCGTTGTTTTCCTGCAGTCCACCAGCAGCACAGACAACCTCTTCATACCCAGTAGTAAGGTGTTTCCGGGAGAGGCATGACACGGGGACTCCGGGAGAGAGGAAGGGCTAGCGTTGTCCTGGTAACCATAAAGAGGAGACACAGACACATACCATTATGGATGGAGGCATTAATATCTCTAAATTAATTGGGTGCCTTTTGTGTCCCTTTGATATTTTAAGTATAAATTATGCTCCATTATTACATTTTAAAAGCCTGTTATATATTTAAATAATTTAAAAGTCCCAAAAATACATGTAGCAATGGCAGATTGACCCTTTAACAATTTATATAAGTACTGAACATCACATTGAAGTGAAGAACTTAAGTAGAATGCCCCTTAAAACCACACATTAGTTCAACAACTGCATAGTTTGTGCCCCTGTTTTTAAGACAATACTCACTGGTGTTAATGAGATATTCTGTCTCCTCCTCTTTCACTCCCAAAACGTCTTCCTCCTTCACCTTTACTGAGATAGAACCTTTTAGAGAGGAAGGGTATGCTTTCTCTTCTTTCCCTATAACAGCCTCCTCTTCCTCCTTTTTCATTCTGAAAGGTTCTTTCTCTCCTTTCACTGTAATATCCTCCTCCTCTTCCTCTTTCACGACAATGTCCAGAGCCAGAGCATCTTTCTCTCCTTTCACTGTAATATTCTCCTCTTCGTCTTTCACGACAATGTTCAGCGCCAGAGCATCTTTCTCTCCTTTCACTGTAATATCCTCCTCTTCTTCTTTCACGACAATGTTCAGCGCCAGAGCTTCTTTCTCCGTACAGCAGACATCCACTTCTTTAGCAGGGGATGAGTAGTTTAATGAGCTCATGGTCAGGGATGTTAGCTAGCTAGTTAGCATTAGCGAATAGCCTAGTGCTAGGCTCAGTATCAATCTTTAACACATTTGCAAATTGAACAAGCACATTAGGTTCAAGTTAACGTCAACTGAAATGTGTTTTAAACACTGCGATTAGCTAATGCACATTAACATGGCCTAAAACGTCAATCTTTCAGTTTTACCTTGTCTACCAAGCTACGGAGGTGGTTGAAAGAGTAGCAGTGTTGTTGTTCCTGAAGAAGCGTCCCGTCCAGTCCATTATACGTCACGAAAGAAGCATCACCTGAAAGACGCTCGTCGCCATCTGCTGGCTGGAGTGGGTAACGCAGTTTGGAAACAATAGTTACTACACTTTTTGTATTGGAAATAACGTCATAATTATTTAACAATAAGCTGATATATTTTCTCTTACGTCATACAACTACTACGTTCCTGTACACAGACGTAGAAGCGTAATATGAATATGTAGATGATGAATAAATACTTCCATGAATAGGAAGTGTGTTTATACACATTTACTCTGTACATTTTTTCTCTAGATGTGACCATACTATTCCCTTAAAGCTACAATAGAAAGCTACAACAGGTGTTTCATTACCATGAAATTCTTACTGACAAGCCCTTAACCAACAATGTAGTTAAGAAAAATAAGAGGTAAGAAAAAAAGTTACACAATAAAAAAACTATACCGTGTTTACAGAGTCAATGTGGAGGTTGTATACAGGGGGTACCAGCACAGAGTCAATGTGGAGGCAATATACAGGGGGTACCAGTACAGAGTCAATGTGGAGGTTATATACAGGGGGTACCAGTACAGAGTCAATGTGGAGGCAATATACAGGGGGTACCAGTACAGAGCCAATGAGGAGGTTATATACAGGGGGTACCAGTACAGAGTCAATGTGGAGGTTATATACAGGGGGTACCAGTACAGAGTCAATGTGGAGGCAATATACAGGGGGTACCAGTACAGAGTCAATGTGGAGGCTATATACAGGGGGTACCAGTACCGAGTCAATGTGGAGGCTATATACAGGGGGTACCAGTACAGAGTCAATGTGGAGGCTATATACAGGGGGTACCAGTACAGAGTCAATGTGGAGGCAATATACAGGGGGTACCAGTACAGAGTCAATGTGGAGGCTATATACAGGGGGTACCAGTACCGAGTCAATGTGGAGGCTATATACAGGGGGTACCAGTACAGAGTCAATGTGGAGGCTATATACAGGGGGTACCAGTACAGAGTCAATGTGGAGGCAATATACAGGGGGTACCAGTACAGAGCCAATGAGGAGGTTATATACAGGGGGTACCAGTACAGAGTCAATGTGGAGGTTATATACAGGGGGTACCAGTACAGAGTCAATGTGGAGGCAATATACAGGGGGTACCAGTACAGAGTCAATGTGGAGG